>NC_142345.1:30395625-30701250 GCF_054954075.1 Amborella trichopoda | reverse complement strand
ATAAAACCTACACCATCGCTGTATTGTTTGGGCACTATCTCAGTGCACGTGTTCCTTTGTGACCAGGAAATTTCAGTAAAAGTCACATAACATGTGGGTGTGGATAACTTGGCAAAGCCAATGTACGTCATTGGTGATGTCAATATCGGATAAAGTGGAAGAGCACAAGGGCCCAACAGCATTCCTGGCATGCACCTTGACATTATTGAAGAGCAATCTAAATGACATTGTTGAGAAATTTTTTTCACTTGATTCATATTGGTAGACATACTGTTGTCTTGATAAATGAGAGAGAGATCCTCTAAGCATCAATTTCTTAGTGTGAGGTTCCACTTAGTTGGAGTTTTATTATTCATTAGACACAAAAAGAAAAGAAGTTGGTAAAATTAGAACCTTCTGGCATAGATAGAGCAAAGACACAAGTACGAAGAAAAGTAGGCACTGATATTTATTAAAACAGAGCCAAAATGTGACAACCACCTATATTTGATATTGTGCCTAGCCTTTGACTTATTGGACACTTACCTATATTTGAAATAGCCCCTACAAGAGAGACTGCTTGTCACATGTTTGCGTTCCAGAGGGTTTAAAGCAATAATGCAGTACGACCTTGTTTCGCACAAGGAAAACTGATTCGGGGATTAAGCTTGTTTTCTATGTGTATATCACTTTGTAGGTTAACAAATACTTAGGGCACATCTAAATCCTTTCTGTTTAGTTTGTTGGGAATTTATAAGATGATTCTATTTTGGGAAATTTATGTACCGGCTTTTAGTCCTATTATAACGGAATGACCTAAAAATAGGTCGTTATTATTTGAAAAGATGAATCCCCTATTTTTTTTTCAAGTTTATCTTCCGTTCGCTCTTTAGCCCAAAACCCCCATAATTTGCCCAACTTTTTTCTCTCTAAATGCCCTTTCCCTCTAGCTCTCACTCTCTCTTGGTGTAATTTTCCTGCCCCTCTCGCTCTCTCTCTCTGTGAATTTCCTGCCCCAATCCTCCCTCTCTCTGTAAATTTCTTTTCCCTCTCGCTCTCTCTCTCTATAAATTTCCTTCCCCCTCTCTCTCTCTGTAAATTTCTTTTTCTTTCCCTCATTTTACCTCTGTAAACCCCTCTCTCTCTCCCCATAAAGAGACATATGTATTTCTCTCTACTAATTTATTTGGTCACTAATCATATGCTGTATATATGGTTTTATGTGGCATTGGATGATTGTTTTATGTGGGATTGGATTCATTTGATAAGGCTACAATGACTTTTGGGTAAATTCTAATTGTTATCTCCAGGCAATGGTCCTGGAATAGGTGCATGTTGAGAACTAGGAAATATTTGTTTGTGTTTGCTTTTGGGCCTATGCATATCTGCATTCATGCAGTTTGATGTATTAAATCCTTTTAGTTAATGGAACATTGTTTAGAAACAGATGAGCTCCGATGAGTTTGTTTGCATTTGTGAAACTATCGGGATGCATTCATGAGTTTTCATTGTATTCAGGGTGAAGTCATGCCTTGCTCTGCAACGCTAAACTTCTTCTAAGACTTATATGTTGAAAACATCCGATTGTTTGGTTCACCAAAAAAAATCAACAACATGCGGTCTGATGGTTTTAACATCGGACCGTTTAGTTCACTTCAAACAAAATCAACAAAAAACGGTTTGACGTTTCAAACATGGAACCGCATGGTTCACCAAAAAAAATCAATACAAAAGAAGTCTGATGTTTCATACATTGGACCACATGGTTCAGAAAAAAAAATCAACAGAATGTGGTCTGATGATTCTAACATCAGACTAGTTAGTTCACTATCACCATAATGTGGTCCGATGTTTCAAACATCGGAACGCATGGTTCACCAAAAAAAAAAAATAGAATGCCGTCCGATGATTCAAACATCGGACCGTTTAGTTTACTAAAACAAAATCAACAAAAGGCGGTATGATGTTGGATAATATAGGGGTTACCAAACGATGTGATATTTACAATATCGGACAGGGGGCAAACTTAAAAAAAAAAAAAAAGTGGGGATCCACCCTTCCAGATAATAACGAGTCTTTTTCGGGCCATTTCATTATAATGGCACTAAAACCTAGTCTGTTCGTAAATTTTCGTTCTATTTTTATTTCTAATTGTGATAAATTCTAAAAATAATATGGGTTGAGCGTATTTATAGATAACCAAAGAATTATTAAAATGGACAATTTAGATTCTGTCTTACAAGATAAATTATTTTTAGGATTTGAAATTGTTTTTTTCCTTTTTTTTCCTTGCGTATTAAATTCGAGATGATCAAATGAAAGTATTCTGGTGTTCGACCAACCTTTCCTGTGTTTTTGAGGTGCCTTTTTTCCTAACTTGACAAGGGCCTAATTCCCATTTGACTTTGTCCCTCGCTCACTCAACATGCACACGTGCATAGTCATGAATGGAAGTTGGCTTGTGTAGGGTCCCCGGGAATCCCTCGCTTATGGAATTTGGAATCCCAAATATTGGGTTCCCACCTAAGAGCATGTACATAGTTGTGTAAATGGAAAATATTTGAATATAAATATAAATCGAGTGCAAGAAATAAAACAAAAACAAAAAGCACACTATAAGGACATGCAATTTGTGTGGTTTGTCATGTAGGATTACGTATATGGCTTTGGCAAAATTACAAGTTTGTGTTGCAACAGATAATACCTTTCTCTAAAAATAAGTACCAACCTCACATATTTTCCCTTATAAGCTTGCTCTCCCCACTGAGCAATACTGTCGATCAACCTCATATTTCCATCGCTATACCGATACCAAAGAGAGCACCTTGAAAGTAATCGAGTGACTTTCTCTCTTTAAGGGTCTGTTTGATAACTAGAAGGTAAATGTTCCCTAAAAATTGGAAGTTCTTTTTTGTCAGGAAGAAATAAGTTACGGTAAGAAGTTTTGAGTTTCAGTGTTCGATAACTTGCTGGAATGACAAAGAAGTTCTATGTTTCTGTATTTAATAACCTGCAGTAATATTAAAGAAGTTCTAAGTACGTGTGTTTGATAATGTGCTCAAAGATTAGGAAGTTCTAGATATGTGTGTAATTAGCTGTAGAAGTTCTAGGCAAGATTTGAAATCTTAAGGTTGAGACCTAGAAGTTACGTATTTTTTAATAATTTTTTAGATTGTTTTTTTGGGATAAAATATCATTTGAAAGTAAAATACATTTCATTGAGAGAGAGAGAGAGAAAGAGAGAGAGAGAGAGGGAGAGAGAGAGAATTTAATTGATGAGTGAGAGAAGTGTCCCAGAGAGAAGCTTTGGATTTTGGATAGGGGACCATGGTTCTTAGAGAGAGAGAGAGAAAGATTTGAACAACAATTGAAGCAAAAGTTTCATGATAAACTTCATTGCATTTCAAAATTCAAGCAGTTTCTAGATAATATCAAGCACAACCTCAATTATGTATAAAATACAATATTTTACAGGTTCACGAGATGTTCTTAAACACTACATTTATGAAAATGAAGAAGACAGGTACAACAATAAGAACATTAGTTACACATAAAAATTACAAAATATATCTTAAGTGGTTCAGGCCAACAATGCCAGATTGTTGTACTATCATCAGTTCATTAATTTTTTGGTCGTGTTCCTATGATGCTTGTGGGTGACTCTACTATGGTGCATTTCGGCGTCTCAAATTTGCCATGTAGTTGACATCTACTATATACTGATTACATCAGTAAAATAATTTACTTTTTTCATCTTGACATCGAACACATTTAGTTTGTATACATCAATATAATAGTCTATTTGGGTTGTCTCTGATGGTTGATGTATATGTAGCACAATCAACATCAGAGTGAAGATATAGACGGGGTTGGAAGCCTCTAGTACTTGTAGATGCTTGTAGACACCCCATTTTGAAATACTGGCAAATTCAATGGTTTTTCTAAACCCTAGAAAGCCTTAGGACATCCCAGTAAACCCCAGACTACAGACCATCATAGTCCATGATCCTTATCATGTGATCCAGAATCCTGCATGACTATTTTTTTAGTAATAAATCAAGTAAAAATAAGAAAATAGTTTTTTTTTACCTGATTTTTTGTAGGCAATATCACAAAAATGAAACTTCTAATTTTGGTAGAATTTGACCTCCCTTTGACCCCCAAAATGGAAATTTGGCTGGCAAATCTGTTTGAAATTAGTATATATCAATTATGGTACGATTTGAGCCTTTATTTAAGCACATTTTGTGACCCATTTAAGGTTTGACTTGGTTAACCTATAGGCTAAGAAACCAGTGAGAGAGCCAGAGAGCACCCTAGATCTAGAGAAGTAACCTTAAGCCCTAGCCCCCTTGAAACCAACTTTTAATCTAGATCAACAAAACTCCAGTTCAACCAAGCCAAGTTTGAAGAAAGAACAATAGAGGACATACATACACAGCCGTGGTTCTAATACGGGCGAGGCCTCGGGTGCCCCAGGCCAATTGATCCTGGCAGGTAATTTCATCATCATCTCTTGTTATCTTAGTTTTCATTTATTTTGTTAGATTTTTATTTTATTATTAATATTATTTAATTTTTCAGGCTTTCTAGATCGATGTTGGCTCTCCCACTGATCTGAGAGTAGATCTATTTGTTTCTTAATAGATCTGGGCTCAGATCAGAATTTGATTGTCCTAATCTCTATCACTTTTAAAAAAATAAGTTTATGGCTCAGAACTTGTTGAATCTCATCTTGATATCATTTGGATTTGCACTATAAAGTTTGGCGCCCGGCATTTTGAGCTAGATCCGTGCACGAAAAAAAAAAAATCCGAAAAAAAAGATTTCGCACCAATTTGAATCATATTCGTTTTTTTTTGCTAAAATCTCTTATCAAAACAATTTTCATCAGAGAATTTTCAGGAAAAACCTTTTTATGGGGAAGTACAAAAAGTTCGGTCTTTGTTTTCATGCGCAAGTCCCTCAGTTTTGTCCTCCTCCTCATTCTCCGATAGCAGTTTTAAAAGCATAGCCGCATTTCTATAGTTAGGGACCTATTCAAACCTAGCCTATCCATAGTTTAGGGGAAAAAATTCGAATGTTTTGTTTGCTTATTGCAATTGATTAGTCTTAGATCTCAGTCTGGATCCACTTTTGGTCCAAGCTGAAACCTTCTGGGTCCAAGTCTAGGCTTGTACCCGGTCTAGCCCATGTCCGAACCAGGGTCATACTCAGGTCAGAACCTAGGCCCCTTTCTGGTCTGAGCCAAGTCTCAGGCCAAATCTCACCTAGACGTGAGTCCAGATCTACACTCGGTCTAAATTTGAAACCTTCTGAGTCCAAGTCCAAGCTTGTGCTCAGCCTAGCCCAAGTCTGAGCTAGGTTTACACCTAGGTTCGAACCTAGTCCCCCTTTTGGTCTGAGCCAAAGGCTTGTGCCAAACCCAACCTTGATCCAGTCGGGGTTAACACATGGTCTGATATCTCCTTTTAGGTCCAAGCCCAGGCTTGTGCTCAGCCTAGCCCAGGTGCAAAGCAGGTTCACGCCCAGGTGCGAACCAGGTTCACGCCCAGATCCAAACTTAGGCCCCCGAACCAAGACTCATACCCATCTAGTCTAGATCTCAATCTAGATCCTAACCTAGATCAATGTATAGAATTGCCTCTAGAACTAAACTAGGTTCGTCTTAGCTCAGGGTTTAAATCGAAACCTATCGAGTCTATCAAGGTCCATCTGGTCTAACCTTAGCCTAGGTCTTAGTTTAGGGTTTGCTGCTGGAATTAGACTAGGCTCACCTTAGCTCAAGGCCCCAACCTAGGCCATCAAATCTAGCAAGGCCCAAGACTAGATCAGGTCCTAGTCCATCGAGTCTAGATCAGGTTCTAAGACTAAGTTCAAATAGGGAGAAGTCGTCATGTCGGTCACCCAAGGCGACTATGATGATTGCTCCACTACCGACTCCAAACCTAACCTTCCCAAACCTAGGGACCAGTATGCTGCAATCCCTTGGGATTATGGCCAAAACCCGGGTCTGTCCATTTTTCAGTGCCCAAGTCTTCAATTAGAGAAAGAGTCTAAAGGATCAGTTTTAGATCTTGAAATATATGTTGCTTGAAAATTCTAGCTCAACCCAAAAAAATTTGAATAGTCAAGAGGTTCGACCTGAGGTCGTCCTTCAAGGGCTCTTAGGCACCCAAAGTAAGAATAGAGTGAGGGAGGAGGTTCATGTAGTGTCAAATGCTCATTCCCTAACTCAAACCAAGAAAATTTTGAGCCACGACAGCCTCAAAACCCAGATAACCAGGAACCATTTAGGTCTAGGGGATCTAACCTAGCCTCAAGCCACCATAGTACAACTCATGATAACTTGAACATTGTACGAAACAAAGGTAACGACCTGAACCGACCACAAGGTGATGTAGGTATCTATGCTGCCCTCCAAAGTTTGGTTGACCAAGGCTAGGCTATTCACGCCCTAGCACATGTGCCGGTCTCAAACCAACTTAGCGCTATAGGACAACTTATAGGACAACCAAGTCAGCCAATTCTTCAATCGATCCTAGTAATCCATTCGGTCCAACATACTGTACAATTCCCGTAGCTGGTGGCGACACCTATGGGACAATGCATCCCTCAGGCCCACGTATACCAAAACACCCTGATGACTGTGGCTCACTAACCTCAGGTCCATATGGGCCAATACATATCCTCAGGCTCATTAACCTCAGATCCATATGGGCCAATACATATCCCAAGACTTGACTCATCAGTCTCCACTTGGGAACCCACCAGTTAGTGGGCCTACCATCATGCCGAATGCCCAATATGAAGGAACCATGAAAGCAATGTAAGACATCCTTGTAAGAATGGGCATTCACGAAGTTTTACCCCCAAGGGCCTGTGTTCATAAGACCCAAGGAGGCATGGAGGACCTTCCCTTCAGATTCGTCATCGTAAAAATTTGAAACAAGTTCAACGGGAAGAGCGATCTAGATACCCACGTTAATGCAAAACTTCTCTCCGTTTGAGCTTTGAAAGATAGGCCAAATCAATTGAAGGCCATACTTTCGCAAACGTTTTCTGGCCAGGCTCTGAATTGGCATCGAAGAATGATGTGTACTCAACCGTACATCACTCCACATGAGACCCTAGGAGGCATGGAGGACCTTCCCTTCGGATTCGTCATCCCAAAAATTCGAAACAAGTTCAACGGGAAGAACGATTCAGATACCCATATTAACGCGTACCTTCTCTCCGCTCGAGCTTTGCGAGATAGGCTAAATCAATTGAAGGCCATATTTTCACAACGTTTTCTAGCTAGGCTCTGAACTGGCATCGAAGAATGATGTGTATTCAACAGCACATCACTCTAGATGAAATGTTCAATCTATTTGTCTCTCATTTTCGTGGATCGACACCAAGGCCTCCCTCTCCTTGGGCGAACTTAGCGCAACAAAATAAAATGCAGGAGAATCCTTTGAAAACTTCATCAATTGATTCCTCAAGGTGGTGATACGGGCCATTGAATGTCCACTCACAAACCCGGTCAAGATCTCCATGGCCTCAGAAAATGCCACTCCTGAATACAGGAAATTCTTCAGCCAAGGTCTTATCCCCTACTTTTTCGACTTCATGACTGAGCGGGTGGCACACTATGAAAGGGCGATAGGAACACCTCTCAGCACTAGACCTGGTAACAAACCAATAACCACTCCTCAAAATAAGATAAATAAAAACAACAAGGGGAATCCTTCCGGTCAGGTTAATGAAATTGTCATTAACAGGCCGGCACGAAGTTTTTCCATTCAACGAAGCAATTAGAATCAAAACCAAAAGGGTTGGCCTAGAGTCAACACTCAAAATAACAACCAAAGGAGAGTGGATAATTTCACTCCTCTCGAAGACCCATTAGAAAAAGTATTGGAATTGCTCCTATCTAAAGATATGGTTTATCTCCCAGCACCATCCGAGTCACCATACCAAGTCACGAACAAGAGAAAGTGGTGCAAATGGCACTTAAATCATGCACACGACAACTACAATTGTTATCATTTGAAATGGGTTATGCAAGGGTTGATCGATAGAGGGGACATCATGTCCTACTGAAAAATTAGCTTGTTGAAGAGCATTATCAAAAGATGGGTATCTTCACAAACCCTCTTCTGAAAAATATGGCCATAATAGCTGGAAAGACAAACTCAAAACAACCCAAAAGGGAATGTTGTCATTCACATGATCGAGAATGGAGACAAAAAAGAAGTCCCTACTCAATTCATATTCCCTTGTGGTCACCACCTTCAAGAACCCCAAGAGGACCAATTAGGTCTTCTAAAAGGGACCCTGCACCTCAAAGCCTCGACAATCTACTTAAGTGGGACCAATATGATGAAGACAATATGTTAGAAATTGATGTGGTCCAGATTAACGAGAAGGGATCATCCTCCAATAGAGGGACCAACACTCCAAAGTACCCCATCACTCTCGCAAAGGCCGACCCTATCGGGCTTCAACCAGGTGAAGTAGACACCTTGACTCGAAGACGCCGAGTATTCAAGCCCATCCGTTTGATGGCTGATACCCTCAAGGAAAGAATAAGGATAACCTATGAGCCCAAGCAACTAGCAATTACCATAAATCAAGAACCCCAAAAGGAGTCACGAGTAAACTCGAGCGCTTACGATATGCTGGCTCATCTTGGCAATATCCCAGCTCATATCTCCATCTTGGAGCTGCTCACCAACTCACCAACACATAGGACCCAGATTGAGAAGGTCCTCGCCAAGACGCACATCCAACCAGAAGAGCTGAGTGGGTTGATCAACTAGTTGACAACACCAACGCCAATTGTGTTCAAATAGAAGTCGGTATATATATATATATATATATATTCTGTACTTGATCCAATAGGATACAAGGTATAAATAAGTTCATTATGACTGGATCTTTTACTAAAGTAATTTCCTCTGACAGGAGGAAACTTTTGTTGCAGTAAATTTCTTGGGGAATGGCCCTATTACGCGGAATGTGAAATTTCTCGAGGCAGTAGAACTCCACCACTATAATTTCACATGAAAAATAATTAGGGCAAGTTTTCTATACTTCTCCTACAATATAGAAGTTATGTCCTCCCCCTTATCCAACCGTCCATGCTGAATGGATGGTTAAGATTGCCCCAATCACAATGTCACATCTCTACACTATTTTATTTTTAATTTTTTTTTTGTAAACTATTTTAATACCAAATTTTGGACATCTATTCTTCTATTAAACTCACACTAGAGAAAAATATAAAAATAATATTTTCAATAAAATAAAATAATCAAAATACCCCTGAAAGATTCAAGGGATATTTTAATCATTATATTTTATCAAAAAATTATTTTTAATATTTTTTATAGGTGCGCCCCAATGAGAAAATGACACGTACCAAATTTCATATTCATAAAATTTTTATTAAAAAAATTAAAAATAAAATACTTTGATACGTCGGATTTAAGATCAAAAGGTGAGCGGCGCTCTTGATCAAAATTGGACACCTGGATTGTCGGGGAAGGATAGAACTTCTATGCTATAAGGGAAGCATAGAAACCTTTCCCAAATAATTAACATAGGATTCATAAGTTTATAAAAATTTTATTAAACTAAAAAGAAAAAGTTTATTTCACTTGAGTCAAATTTCTAGCCGTCGATAGTCCTCCAATTGTGTCGCATAAAAGATCGTAAGGAGCATAAAACAAGAGTTGATGTCTAATAAATTGTTTCCTCGCAAACAACCAGGTTCCACAATTTTTTTGTTCTATTTCATGCGTGGCAGGCGCGTGAAATAGAGGAAAAAAATGTGAAAGCAAATCGGTTGTTTGTGAGGAAATGATTTAATTCTTCTATTTCTCTCCTATAAAGTTCCAAAGCTTCGTAGGGAAACATAGTGATTGCTATTGCAAATTGTCAAAAATGAGAGAAGTGTTCTGTTAGTTCTTGACTTTTGGTTTCCTTGTCTAGTGAGAGAAGGCTAGAGCCTTTGTATACAAGGAGTTATTGTTGTGTATAGAACAGTAAGAAGAGTCGTTGCTATTTGCATTTTACGTAATCATATTTGAATTGTAATGCTGGATCTACAAGGAGGATGATAACGATAATTAGTTTGAATCAATTGAAGAAACAAATAATTTTAGATCAATTCGGTATGGTAGTGTCATAGCTATACAAATATAACATTCATTAGCAAGAACACACTTTGGGATGACTATGATCACCGGCCCAAAAGGTCATAATTACTTATAATTCTATTTACCGTAGTACAATTTTGTGGCTAACAATCAATTACCAATAACTTTGGATGTATTATTTTATAGCTTACTTTTAGTCAATATTATGATATAAGGTCAAATTTCGTCTATGATTTTATACTTGGGAATATTAACTATGGATTGCTATATTAAATGCATATGATTTCTCTTTGTTTTATTTTTTATTTGTGAATTTGAAGCTATGAAACTGGTATTATAATAAAATCCTCGTATACAATCATCTCACTTTATACTCCCATTTCTCTACGCCTTGTGAAGAACATTTCTTTTCCACAACATTTCTTTGGCTGACCCGTATAAAGAAAGTTAGCAAGGTTCGTAGAAATTTTTATTAATGAATAAAGTTCAATAAAGACATTTAATGAATAAAGTCTACTTCTAATACTTTAAAAGACACCCAAAACATATAGTACATAATAAAACAAAATAACTTAAAAGACATCCAAAAACTCTAGTACATAATAAAATAAAATAACTTCGACATCAAAAAAGTCTAGTACATAATAAAATAAAATAATATGATTTTTCAATCAAACTTACAACTTTTTCAATGTGAAGGTCCTTTATATCTGACATTCAAACTAGCTCTTAGGGAGCCATAGATCATCTCTCCCTGCGTATTCTCTTCTCGCCCTGCGTATTCTCTTCTCAATCTCTATCTCTAAGCATATTAAATACATAAAGGAAAAAGTTTATATAAGGTTGCAACCTTAAAATGTAGAACTACAGATGCACCTCAAAAATCTATCGGAAAATGTTGTTTTAATGTTGAAAAACACTCTAATTGACCATCTCGACATGGAGATATATGACTATAACAGATAAAAAGAATTTTGAATCTTAAAAATAGTGCATCTTACAACAATTTATCTAGACCGTCCATTTTCATGATTTCTTCACGTTTATTGATCTACTTGATTTTAACCATTTTTGAAGTTTAAAATTTTACAATTAGATATGAAAATAGATTTTGAGATAATTTTTAAAAAAAATATATATCAAAATTATATGCTATAATAAAATTTGGAGGTGCACCTTAATTGGATTGTTTAAGGTTGCAACCTTATGGAAACCACACCCATACATAAATGTTTATCTCGAACAATTTCCTAGATTCTCTTTCTCAAACCTGAAGACAAAGTGAGACTCCAAACTCATGTCTTTCCTAAAATTCAAATATCTAATTTTAATTTTGATTAATGATTTTAAATCAAAGAATATTTACAATTTAAAGTATGAATTTATAATGCAGAATATTCATAATCAACATTTTTGTTATAAAATAGAGTGAGTTACATACGGACCCTAAATTGTTTTCTAAAATACAAAATGCTTCATTTATAGGTAGAAATTACTAAGAAGGTCGGTCATCATGCCTATGTTTATTTTTTAAAAAATTGCTTTTCGGTCCGGGGATTGAATCCTAGGTCCAAATTTGTTGTTTGTTTTCTTTTTTATTTGTTTTTTTTTTGTTTTGTTAGTAGGGTATCGTTCCAAGCTTTAGGATAGTGCCCAACTAACATAAACACTTCAAAAATATATTAAAAGTCGGTCCGAGGATGTTCTTGGACCCAGAGGAAATTTTGAAAATATAGAAAAAATGTGGGTTGATCGACCTTATTTATAATTTCCACCTATAAATGGAGCATTTTATAGTTTAGGAAATTTTTTAAGATCCCTACGTATATCACTCTATCAATATGACATTTGTTAAGATAATTGAAAATCCAATTATTTTAAAAATCCAATTATTTTATTATAGCATAAATTAGATACAAATGAACAAAAGGTTTGGACTTTGAAATGGTACCATTTCTTAAATTGAAGCCATTAGCTAGTTTCTACTTGCTACATTCTCCATCAACTTCACCCAAAATATGAGACCAAATACAAGTATTTAACCAGAATAAATAATGCTTTTATCTACTTATCAAGACTAAAGCAATACTTTCCAACCAGAAAATGAATAGGCAATAACATAAAAAAAAAACAAGAAAAAAAAAGAAAAGAAAAGGGAACATCATACTCATATCATCAATGACACAAGGAAGTTACTTATAAACCATTAACAAAAGGGCTACATATAAAAACCACATAGCACAAGGTTATGCATAGATATCCTTAAGGAAGGGCAAGCTCAAAGTGGCCTTTATTTACTGCAGATACTGTATAATAAGTACATGACTTGTAATCAAACACACAGGCCACATTAGACTGAAAGTCTAGTTATGGGGGCATGGCCTCAGTGTTCACTTGTGCTTTGGCGAGGGCGTCGAACTCAGTTTGGGAGCAACAATAGCACCCCCTATGGCCACAGCATCGGCGTCTGTGGCGACATCCACCACCATGCCCGCCGCCGTATCCACCACCATGCCCGCCGCCGTATCCACCACCGTGCCCACCGTAGCCAGGGCTGTATCCACTGCCGTAGTGCTCTGTTTGTGCAGCTTCCTTATCTACAACTTCCTCTGCCACAGCGAAACAAGCGCGACTGGTCATTTTTTAGTGAGAAAAAAACGAGAATAAGATTTTTGGAGTTACAGAAAAATCTTCATCGTGAACAATTAGAGCGTGTTTTTAATAACATAATGTATATTTATCCCTCATTTATTTGCTAATATTTGATTTAGTGATGCAATCCGAGACATCTGATGAACTTGGAACGATACAAAGAATAATATTAAGGCCGCTACGGCATGCACAAATCTTCATGTGGTCTGAAAAAAAATGGCAAAATTTTAAAAGAAATTTAACAATTATTTCTGGAGTTCTTATAAAGCATTCATAGTGAGTCCATGTATTTACCTATACAAATAAGCATTGTGAATCTTCTGTAGGAAACTTCACATCGCTGGAGGATGTGAAACCTTCGCATTCATCATCTAATGCATTTCCATATCTAACTAAATATGCAAAAGTTCTTGGAAAACAATACATATACACAACTAAACTACGTGTTTGTAAATGGAATGACACTCCTTACCAGCATCAACCTCCTTAGCACAAACCTCAGAAGAGATGAGGAGGAAGGCAATAGAGAGTATGCCTAGGATGAAAACAGTCTTGGAAGCCATTTTCAATGAGCAAGTAGCACTTGTTAAAGGAGTAGGATGTGAAGATCACCTAGAGTCACCCCTATTTATAGGAGTGGGAGAGGGTGGAGGGTGTGTTGAGACTTTTGAGAGAGAGAGAGAGATTGTCTACAGGGGTGGCAATAGACCTGGACCCGACGGTATGGGTCCAAAAATTGGACCCGGCGGATCAGGTCCGGGTCCAAATATTGGACCCAAACAATATTCTGGTCCGAGTCCAGGTTTTTGTGGACCCAACCCGTACCAAATCCGAATAATGTTATAATTCAAATAATATTTAAATATATAATATTTTAATAATGTTTAAATAAACATAATTATATATTTTAGTTATAATATTTAACGTAGTATTTAAATATATACTTTTTGTTATTTTTGGGTCCAGATTCGGCCCGGCCCAGCCCGACTTGACCCGTTGCCACACCTAATTGTGGAATGGGGTGGGACAATGTACATTTAATGCATTACATTTCCAAGTGGTCCAGTTGGATGGTGGTCTTAATTGAGCCAACCTCATATGGTTGGCCCTTTTATATCCCTGAGAAAAATAGCAGTACCTTAGTCAGGGGTTGGATGGGCAGTAACTTATTGAAGTGAGATTAGATATTTCATGGGAAGGACTACACGAGAGATGAGATGAGATAGAGAGAAAATGAAATTTCCTTCTTGAAAATAGGGTTAGACAGTCCTTTCTCCAAAATATCTATAATTTTTTATTTTGTATCAAAAATGTATTTTCGGATTTGGATTTTGGGTCCAAAGTTGGGGTCGAGAATCTCAACTATGGTGGCCAAGAGAAATCCTATTTTATTTTTGAAATTGAAAAATAATTTCATATATTCAATATCTCATATTAAAGTTCCACCTTTGAGTACATGAAGTGCATTTTAATTTTATCACTTTTTTTGTACATCGGATCAAGCTTAAATTTGGTATTATCTTGCTTTTCATCATCATATATATACACATATATTTAACAATTAATTTAAAATAAATAAAATTACCTAAATATCTTTGAATATTACAAGGTATTTTGGTTTTTTATGATTTTTAAATATTTTATAGGTGTTATGATGATGAGAAACACAAGCATACTAAATTTGAGCTTGATCCGATGTATCAAAAAATAGATAAAATTAGAACAAACTTCATGCTTTCAAAAAGTTGAACTTGAGTGGGAATTATGAAATATATTGAAGTATTTAATTTCAGGAAACTAAATATGATTTTTTAGCCAATTCCCCTAAATTGTAAAAATAAAAATAATACTTTTTTAATAAATTTATCATCTATTTGTTTTTTGGTTAAGATTTTTTCATTAAAATGGATATAGTTAAGGAACTTAGTCTTAGGACACATATAATACATTTCCCTAACAATATCATCTCTTAGACGTTCATATGTCAGCTCTGTGTGATCAAATAGTACATTGGATTCCAAGGGCTAGATACATAGTAAGAGGGGTTAGGGCCGGGGCCATAAATAGTGGCCCAAGAGTCGGCTGAGCCACTAAAGGGCGAACACAATAGGGACCACTTTTGTCTTCTATTTTTTTTATTAGTTTCCTTTGTTTGTCCAAACGTGGCGGCCATCCCTGACGGGGCCGCAAGACTTAGAAAAGGGCCTCTTTAGTCAAGTGGTCTATGCCAAGCCGGGCCTAAGTTGGCCCATGGGGATAAGGGCCAATCCTGACCCAGCCCATTGCCATCCCTGCTTGTACTCAATTTTAAGAAGAATCACAAACAAAAAACTACTTTGAACTCTTGAAACCCTATATGTGATCATCCATCAAATGAATACTCGATAGTCATTCTTGAAGCTAGAATTGATTGGAGAATTTTCTTGTAATGCAAATTAAGATTATTGTTTTTAGGTTGACACGAGCGAGGATCATAAAACTTTTTGTGAAACTCATTCTTCCGGCATGGCATTTTAACCATGGGACTAAATCTATAATTTGGTCCTACAGGACAAAAATTTATATCTTTAAAAACAAAGTTTATATAAGCTGTTAACTTTATACTATTGAGATAATGTGCATTTCAAAAATCTTTAGAAGAGAGTTTTTAGATGTTGGAAAGCCTTTTAATTCATCATCAGCTCAAGATTAGGAAGAACAAAATTTGGCCGATTATATTATTTTAGAATTTTGAATTTCATAACATAGGATAAAAATAGTTTTTCAAGTCATTATAGAGTTTTCCATAGTACAACTAGATCTCCATACCAAATTTAGAGATGCTCCTTACTTCTACAGTAAAAGAAGGGCTCACCAAAAAACTTCAACATGCAATATTATACAAGAAAATAAGAGAGAGAGGTATCTAAAATGTGTTGTTCGCGGGTACCTACAATAATACATTTGATAAGTATGAGGCTGGAGTGCAATCCCAAGCTTGGCATGGTGGATGAATACAATTGACGTGTTCACATCATTTATAAACTTTTACCTAAAATTATGTGCAAGAATCATTATTGTCCTTCAAAGTTCTCAAAAGAGAAAAAAAAAATCTTGAACTTTACGACACATCTTCAGTCACTCAGACATCTAATTAATCATCATCGTCATGAAACCTTATTTTCGGGCTTGGGCTGGGACGAACGGGGCCAGGCCCGGTGGCTGCCTTAATTCTCATAAAGCCAAATACAATTTCCACTTGTATATGTATTCACTCCATTTCTGGATTGGTTTTAAATAAGTAGAACCAAAATTTAGTTGGTTTCTTGTAGTTTTCTGGACAATTTCATTCGCTTGTAATTAAAAACCAAATTAATTTTCCGGCCAAACTTTCTAACGATAACGATTCTATAAATTTATCATTGTAAATGCCATTTAGGATGAACAAAGTTCATTAACGATAAAAAAGCAAATGGAAACTTGAAAAACCTGTCGGAAATGATAGTTTAGTGAGAAAAATATTCATATTTCAGACTATGAAAAATTGTGTTAGGCTTTAATTTTATAAGGTTACAAAACCCTGTGCAGGTTGTTACAAAGCAATGTACAAGATGAATCACCTTCCTAGTATATACATGCAGAAAAGTAACAAAAATATTAGATAGAATAATAAATTTATGTTACCATATAATTACACTTGCACTCGAACTTGAGATGGTTTCAAAGGAATTATGGACAGTTTTAGAGAGAAATTAAGAGAATTGAGTTGCAGTATATGTTGTGTTGAAGACGTCCGCGAGCTGCTTAGAGGAGGTAATTTATGAAAGGGAAATTGTCCTACCAAAATTCATGGCATACAAATTGAGAGTCACTTCAATATGCTTGGTGCATCTATGGACCTGTGCATTTTTTTAAATATAGATGACCCTCTTATTCTTACAATAAATGGTGTGGGAGTGGTGAGTGTAACACCCTTGTCAGCGAACAACCATTAAGACCAAACAACTTCAGTGGTAGTTTGGGTCATGGCCCTATATTGAGCTTAGTGTAGGCTCTTTTCTAATAGAGCATACTCAAAAGAAATCACCCTACAAATCTAGGATCTAAAATAATGACCTTCCACTAATTATTTCTGGTTACACCCTTTCATTCATTTCTATCATGACTCTTACCTATTATGAGTTACATATGGGTACCTCTTTTATGGTGACTCTTCACCAATAACATATGAGATACAACCTTTTATCCATAGTGACCCTCCATATCTATCATGACTCTTCACTGATTCTTATAACTGAAAAGGTATAATGAGAGGGTGAATATTTTGAGTGACGCACTTTTCCTCCTTAAGGTGTTCCAGAAAATTTTTAGATAGGGAAGCTTTGTAGGCTATCCTTCTTTCTTTAGAGTTTAAGAGAGCTCAAAAATAAACCAGGGTTATACAAACCCTATGGGAACAAAAAATAAGGTAGATCTTAGGGGTTGAAATCTTTCTAAGTGGGCTTTTCTTTGCTTCCTTCAAAAAATACAGCAAACTCTCTCCTAGGGTTTCACCTAAAAAGGTCACCTCTATTTTTCCTTCAAGACAAATATAGAGGAGAGAGAGAGAGAGTTGGAGTGCCTATCCTTTTTGGTTAAAAGAGAGATGTGAGAGAGAAAAGAGACCCCCCAAACTTTGCTGTGTGTAAGAGAGTAGAGACCCGAAACTTGTTCATGAGAGAGAGAGTCTGTCTGGGGGAGAGAGAAGAGATCTTGGGAGAAAAAAATCTATTAGAAGAGAGAAGATTTCATATGTTTTCAAATAGGTTCAAACATCTTTAAATAGAAGAGAATCTATCTCCTAGTTTGAATAGTATTTTCCTTATCTAATTTCCAATTACTTCTTTTTAGGATAAATAGAAAATCTGTCGAGTGAGAGATTAATCAAAGCTATCTATCCCAAAAATCAGCAATCATGATTTTGGGTGGATAGATTAGGAACATTATCCTCTTATGCATTGACCCAATCCACTCCTATTTAAAATAAAATCAATCAAATTTATACTTAAATCTTTTAAATTTGAAATCAAATTTAAATAAATTCGAGATAAATCTAATCTAGATTTCCCATAATATTTGGGAAAGCATATCTCATTAGATTTTCTCAGATTTATCAAGTTTAAATTTGATTTTAAAATTAGAAATACCCTTTTATGAAAATTTACAGCAGAAAATAATATTTAAAATTTTAAAAAAATATTTAAAAATCAAAGAAACATTTATAATATCAAAATAAAATATACGTGGAGTGGACTGGTACTAATGGGTCAAAATAAACGATATTAAGGGCGCTCCACTTGCCCTAGAAACCATGACCCATAACTGTTCTCTTATCCAACCCAACAATGTCCTATGACCCAATCTTTTTGCAGGGGTTCATGATTGGCTTGTCAAACTTTGATAATAAAATAATGAGATTATGATCCTGGAATATGCATTACAGTCCCCCCCTTTTACGAGCAAGTCTAGTACTTGTCACTTCATTGCAAAGATGGCTCTCTCAATGCACATGTATACGTGTCCTTCTAAAAGGGTTGCTTACCATGCGACTGTCATGTGTAGATACTGCGCATAAGTATGTTGAAGCATTGGCCCTTGCTCTCACAGGCCTACAACTGCACACAGGAGACCACATAGTTCTCTTGGCCTACAAAAATGATCATGTCACTCCCACTGACCTTGACATATATACAATAGTGCTCCGGGTTAGGCACAAAACCAGCAGATGACAAGTACTCCTGAACCTATCTTGAGGCTTGTTTAAGGCTATAAAGGGACTTATTAAGTTTACATACTAAGTTTTTTTTTCCCTTTTCAATGAAACCCTTTGATTATTTCATATAAATTTCTTCTTCTAACTCCCAATTAAGAAATGCAGTCTTAACTATTGGGTTTGGTGATAGCTCAAGCACCATACCCATATTTTCTTCTAAAGATTAGGCTATTATGGAAAATAAAAAATTGACTTTCTTGGGATGCAATAAAGTGATATCTTTATAAGAGAGTGAAGAAGATATAATATCTATCTTTTGAAGGTCACCCCTTTGGGGGGTTATGGGAATAGATCTTCAATATGGAGATGGGTCTCCAAGAGAGAGAGACATGGCCTCTGAGAGAGGGGCGGTATTCCCATGAGTTTTGGGTTGGTTAACTTCCACTTTTAGATAGAGAGAAAATCTCTATGTTGCTCTCGAGGTTATCTTTCTAATAGTGGTATTGCGGTGGGAAAGAGGAGGTTGATTGACGGTGTTGCTTGGTCGGGAGAACGGGTTTAAAAAGGAAGATCGGTGATGGCCTTTTACCGATGATTTGAGATAG
Source organism: Amborella trichopoda (assembly GCF_054954075.1). Taxonomy (NCBI): domain Eukaryota; kingdom Viridiplantae; phylum Streptophyta; class Magnoliopsida; order Amborellales; family Amborellaceae; genus Amborella; species Amborella trichopoda. The sequence goes on along the minus strand of NC_142345.1, from coordinate 30,682,135 downwards.
ATATTATCTCTTGTAACCCAAAACTGTAATCTTCGTTGTGATAATGGATTTCCACTTGCCGAGGCCGTGGATGTAAGCTTACGGGGTGAACCACGTAAATCATGTGTTGTTGTGGTGTGTTTTTTTTTATGTTTGCTTTATTTCTTGCACTCGATTTATAGTTGTATTCATCTACTTCGCATTTAGTCAACCATGCACATGATCTTGGGTGGGATCCCTATGTTTGGGATTCTCGATTCCGCAAGCTAAGGGGTTCTTGAGAATCCTACATTAACATCCATTAGTTCAAAGTCAAAATGGGCTGCTTTGGCTACTAGGATTCTTATGGAAGAGAATTTTGCTATAGGGGAGAAGGTCTCTTCATAATCTATTCCTTCTATCTGGGTAAAGCCTTTAACAACTAATCTGGCTTTATTTTTTTCCAACTTTCCTTCTGAGTTTAATTTTTTCTTATAAATCCACTTGCAGCTTGTAGGTTTTCTATCAGGAGGTAGTTTCACTAATTCCCAGACGTTGTTTTGTTTGATACAGCTAAGTTCATCAATCCTGGCTTCATCCCATTGGGTCTTTTCATGACAGGTTATGACTTCTTGATAAGAACATGGTTCATGTAAGGATTCTTCTTCAATTCTCTCATAGTAATCTCTTAGGTAGGTGAAGAACTCAGGTTTTCTCATAAATCGGTTACGTCTCCTCGAATGAGGTGGTTCGAGATCCATCGCCTGACTTGTGTCATTTTCTATCTCATGAAACTTGGCTTGTTTCTGAGTGGCACGACCCTCAAAAAATACTTTCTCAAGGAAATGAGCGTCCCTACTCTCAAGTTAGGCTGTTCGATGCAGTTAGGCTGAGATGCTATAAGGAGAGAATTAGAGGAAGTCTCTTTCTCTCTCTCTCTCTCTCTTTCTCCGTCTCTCTCTATATATTGTAGAAATGCATGTATGTTTCTCTCTCTCTCTCTCTCTATCTCTCTCTCTCTCTCTATACACACACACACACATACAATGAGACTATTTACCTTTGGTACAAGGTGGTCACAATTGATCTTGACCATTAGATGTGGAATGGTTGCATTTATTCCAATGACTAATATCAAACATCACAAGAAATTTTCTCGAACTTTATGGCACATCCAAGCAATCAGATTTCACATTGGATAGTCGCAAATAATTGTGATCTTATATCAAAGATAAATGGTCTCGTTACATACAATCCCATATATATATATATATATATATATATATATATATATATATATATATATATATATATATATATATATATATATATATATATATATATATATATGGATTATGTTAGGTTAGTCATACATTCAAGTATGTCTTTAATGTACTCAATATTATTGAATACTCATTACCCTTGTTTTGTATTGTAAAGGTTTTTAAGTAAAGGTAGTTTTTGCCATTATAAGGGGTGGGATAGATATTTATATAAGAAACTAGTGGTATTTTATTAGCAGCTAAGAAGCAAAAAGTGCTTCAGGTAGGTGATGCCATACTTCATGTGCATGATGTGAGTCTCTACTATAATTAATAAATGCTTCTCTTTCTATCAAAAATTTCTATTTTACCATTGATTAATTATCTAAAGTACGCCTAGACAAAAAGTTATTGTATGGTGGGATAAAAGTATCAAGTATCCAAAAATGTTGAGCACTTTAAGGAAATACTCATATATCAAAAATATTGAGTACCTTAAGGAAATACTCATATATATGAGTACCCTAACATAACCCTATATATAATTTGAGAGTGGGATGTGGTCTAGGCCTCTTCCTTTCTATCTTTAAAGGTTGTTTGCTGCTGATTAGGCATAGAGAAAAGGGTTTGGGATAGAGAACTGAGGGAGGAATTCCTTCTCTCTCTCACTGTGAGTAAATAGGTATGTTGGGTCTTAGCATTATGTGGTATTTGATGCATATTAGGCAAGGATATTGAGGCTTTTGGGAGAAGCTTAGAAGTATTCCTCTCTCCAATACACTTCGATTTAATTGGACATGTTAAGCCTTTGGCCATTTTCTCTCCCTCTCTGTTCTGATGTGTTATTCAGTGCAAGTTAAGTAGAGGAAATGGAGCTTTAAGGAGTGTAATAGAGAATGTATCTGGTAATAGAGTATGTATATGTCTATTGAGTTAGCAGGGTATCTTGAATCTAGTCTCCATTTTAGGTCCTCTCTACCCCTTTTTCTTTAGGGTGTGGTTTGTATAGAGCCAAGGCTCTAAACAATCAAATTAGAGCCTACCTTCAAATAGTATCGAGAAATGTAGTTTTAATATTAAAAATCTTTGTGATGGCATCAAAATATATTTTTATATTTATTTATAAAGTTTAAAGCCTCAAAAATAGTGTATATCGATATATCCATGAGAACTTGAAAATTGACGCTCTAAAAATGCGTTACAAATGCACTATTTCTAAAACTTACAATCCATTTTTTTCTCATGGACATGCATTTTGATGTCGAGATGATCAATTTGAAAATATTGGGGCATCAAAACAATCTCTTTTAGTGAAATTTTTAAGGTAAGTTCAAATTTGATTGTCTAGAGCCTCGGCTATGTATAAACTTTTCCCTTTTCTTTTTGTGCTGCAGAAATGTTGGGGCTCTAAATAGAGTGCTAGTTTTCCTCTCCCTCTTTGTTCTAGATGTTTGCTTTAAAATTTAAATCACGTAGAGGAAATGGGGGCTTTGGGAGAAACTTAGAGGTAATGATTATAGTTTGTTATCTTGTTTACACTGTTTCAAGAGAGAAAGACCCTGCAAATTAGGAAGTGGAGTCCTCTAGAGATTGTAGACACTCTACATACTTTTTTATAAAATTTGTAAATCTTTATCTTGCCTGTCCTGGAGGAGCACCTCGTCGAGATGTAGGAAAGAGGAAAGATCTCAAAAACACGAGGAATTGGGTTTTTTTTAACCCCAAAATAACTGAAACCAAATCAGAGTATATGCTAGTAGTGTGACTAAGGCTGAATCCATAGAGAGAATAAAAATGGTGTTGATAAAGAGAGAAATTTGGGGAGAACATGAGATGGGAAGTGAGAGAAGAGGACTTGGGACTTGAGAATAACATAAAATTTTCAAACGGAAAAGATTGCAGAGAAAAAAAAAATGTGAAGGGCAGAGAAGTTGTATGAAGGGCGGTATTTGATGACTAATTCGAATTTAGATCTCTTGAAATGGAAAAAACCATGGGGTTTTATTTGAAATATTGAATTTTAAGGGGTTGGAAGACAATAATTTCTGTCGATTTATTGGGGTCCCATTTGTTGTAGGCAATAATATCAGGATTTGTGCTCGTTTCTAATCCTAAACTTGAAGGACTACTCAAAACTTTATTTTTCTGCTGGAAAGATATAAAACGAAGAAGGAAAAACCTTATGGCCTCTCTATTCTGTACTAAGAAGCTTATACTTGTATGCCAGCCATGATGAATGATAGGGTTCGTCCCCTGGTCACTCAAAAGCCCCTAACACTATTCTTTTACTATCCCAAAATATAATGTAATTATTTTTTGTCTTTTGGAGTTATCAGTAGGATGGAAGAGTGGATTATATACCTTAGTCCACTGAACTCTTGAAGGCCTCCTTGGAAAGTCTTTCTATATGATAATAGCGACCAAGTCAATTTGAACTCGATGCATCAAGTTAGCTTAAACCTGAAGGGACTAATTTTAGCCTCAAATGTTAGGGGACTTAGTTTCCTTGTGAACCATTATTTTATCAGCAGATATGCTCAATCCTTGCAATGGGCTCTGGAAAATTTAGACGTCCTGTGCAGAATCAATGTTTTCGTCCTTCTCATCTCATAAGTGAGAAGAGAGAGACAGAGAGAGAGAGAGATCCCTACTGTAAAGGGGGGGGAGAGAGAGAGAGCTCTCTCACAGTCTCTCTCTACCCGTGTGTGTGTGATTGAACAAAGTTAAACTTGGGTCGTTATATTCTTTCCAACCTGCCATTGATTTAGTAGCTATATAGCTTTACATATCTTATTTTCTTCTGCAGGAAACTTCTGGTGGAGCTATTTGAGGGTATCCGTGACCATGTATACAGTCCTAGGCACAATTGGACAGTCTCGATACGTCAGCATCTCAATGAGAGCGGGGGTGAGAAGGGTTTAATTAGAGAATCTCAGCTTTTCAAACGCTTTTCATTTCTTGCCCACCCCTTACCAGAATGCTTATGTCGAGCATCTAAAACTTCTGGAAAACGTACTAGAGAAACTGCTGGAAATTTTACCGACATGGAAAGTAGCAGTTTGTTGCATAGTGTTGAGGACGAATGTCCCCATTGGATACAAGAACTTGTCAAAACTCAGTCGAAAGTGACTGACACCGATGAAGATGTGTCTGATGAGGGACAGTCACTGGAAACACTTAGAAGGAATTTAATCTTTTAGCCTTAGGAAAGGGTACTGGATTTCACATTAATTAATATTCACATGTTTTATGCTTTGCTTTTGTTAATGTTTCCAAAAAATCTTCTCTAATTTAGACTTCCTCTCTCTCTGATATGGCACTTACTTAGATGCAAAAGAAACCGAAAATATCATTTGAACATAAAGAGAAAACGAAGAAAGATTGTGTAATAGAGCAGAAGAGAGGGAAGTGCAGAAAATAAAGCACTAGGACCAAAGTAAATAATTCATGCATAAGAAGTCCAACAAATGGACCATCCACAAGGTATGCTTGAACCCAATCCTCTAAGGAACAAATTGAAATTTCCCCCAGAAGATAGTCTTGACATTGAGTGAGCTCCTTCTCATATAGGAGCATGGAACATATAATGATGTAATATGGTCTAACGAAATCAAAACAAGGATCAATAGGATCACATGCCCACCATATCTTTGGTGATGTTGTTCCCTATAAAGTGCTCATGCCTCCCACCGTAACTAGATGAAGCGAACAGACCAGTTTGAATCATTTGCTATGTGATCTGATGCTCCCGAATACATAATCCAACTTTCGAAAAAGCGGGTGAGCAACTTCCACCCTTATGCATACATTAGCAAACACAATGAGATCAAGCATTTGTTCTTGCTTGGGCTTAGTGCACTTATAAGGAAAATGGTCGGTCTTCCTGCAGTCAAAGTAGATTAAGAGTCTCCCATCTCTTAAAGCATAGTGCTTTTCTTGCCTCCATCCCCTTTTGGCACCTTGAGCCTTCATTTCCTTTTTCTTCTGGTGAATGTAGCCCTTATGGTTGCCCTTGGGTTTACTACCAGCTTTGGGGCCTTCCATGCCTGTCAAACATAGCTGTGTTGTTGTAATTAGCAGAGTGGTACTTTGCCTCCAACTGAAGATATTAGAAAAGGTTGTTGCACACCTCTTGTGGGCCATCATTATCTTCATCTGTTCATAAGGAGGAGGTGACTGAAGATCAATGAAAATCTGTTGTGCGCCACTCAAATCATCGCTAGCAGCACTTAGGTCCTAAATCACACATGGAATTCTCTCAAAATGCTCCATCATGGGGACGTTTTAGTTCATGTCAAATGCCAACATGAGTAAGTGTTAACTTGTAGTTGAGGTGCTAGTGAATTGGAGCTTCAAGGCCTCCCTCATCTACCTTGATATTGGATAACTTTCAAATTGCCCAACTAATCATTGCTCATGGCACTTTGCATATTGTGAATTATACAAAATGATCATTCTTAAGCCATGTTTATCATACCTCCATCCCACAAAGGACTCTGGGCTCTGTTTCCTTTCTCAATGGGACTCATGCTGAGAGTCAGGTTATTTAGTACTTCCCATTGACCAAGTTGGTACCTGATTTGTGAGACTACATATCGTAACTCTTTCCAACTAGCTTTTCCCCTCTAAGGAGGTTGGCTATCAGATCATTTGCTGACATTACAAGCAATATACTGAAAGGAAGTGAAATCCTTGTAAACAACCTCGATACATAGGATTTTCACACAAGGCTATGCATTAAAATTTTGTGTATCGTGTATCTCGCACTCTCTTGAATCTTCAAAGTTCAAGATATTCGAGCCTCCAAAACATCTCAAATCATATATTTCTCACAACCTTACTGGCCAGTTCTAGTAATCATCAGTGATTCAGGATATGGAAACATGACTTATTAATCCTAGTTATCTAAGTTATTGTTCATGCCTTTGGTGCAAAGTCCCACTATTAAGCACAATAAAATTGCAAGACCTTGCATATGCTGCTTGAGCTACCCCAAAGATTATATATATATATATATATTGGGGCTTGGTATTGATGATTTTCATTGTAGATTGACCATGACTTAGGTAGGGTAATTTCTGACCATTCTACGGTTTTTGGTATGATAGTATTAGATTTTTTAATATTGGTTTGGAAAAACATTGTTTTTCCTCTTGTATCATGTTGTAAAACATTGGGGCATAATGTGGTCATAACTTTGTAATATATTCTATATACTATGGCTAAATTCTGAGATCCTGGGATCATATCGAATCCTTGGGTTTTCAGGTTTAGGGTTAAGTCACCCGTCTCATCAAGCTTCTACGGAAAGATTCCCAAATAAAGGCCAACTACTTGGCATCCATCCAGCCTCCAGCATCCCATTCTAACCAAGATCTCCCATTTGATCTAGAAATAAATATTCTAATAATATGTTTATACTATCAATCTTAGATAACCGAAATAGAGACTTAATACTATAATAATTATGAGAGATACAGGAGTAATATCAATAGTAATCCATGTATTATAAGTAGTTTGATATATTTTTATGCTACATACAACACGTATTATCATAACAACTGTAAACTGTTAACTGTTATAAAGACTTAAACAATTTTTACAAACTGTTACAGACTAAAGCAAACTGAAACAAACTTGAAATAAACTAGCAGACTGTTACAGACTGAAGCAAACTGAAACAAACTTGAAATAAATTAACAGACTGTTACAGACTTAAGCAAACTGTATGAAAATAAAGAATACTTACAGTACACACAAACAATAACTGCAGAAATCTTTCCACTCTAGTGGATAGTAACTTGGTAATACCGAGTGGTTACAATCACACATAGATAGTAGTTTTTACAAAGGGAAAAAAGGAAAGAAGAAAGAGGAAAGTCGGAGTTCTTCAAAAGAATGCTCTGATGATCAGGGAAATGCTCGCTTTCGCTCTGCCTTCGATTGGAATGGTTCCTTCCATTTATAGAAGGGAAAAGCCTTGGTGGATGCCACCTGGTTCATGATGAAGGAATCTTTCTTTATTGAGAAAATATGGCTTGATAGGATGCTGGAGGCTGGATGGATGCCAAGTAGTTGGCTTTTATTTGGGAATCTTTTCGTAGAAGCTTGATGAGACGGGTGACTTTTGTTTTTTAGCACAGGTGATATTTTGTTGATGCTTGATGAGATGGCTTCTTGATTTTGTAGGTGGTGTTTTACAGGTGGCATTTGTCATTTAGTACAATTGGTGGCTGTCTCATCAGGTAGTGGCTGTTGCATCGGTTATCTTTTAGTCCCGTCTGTTTTGGCTTTAAGTTGCTTTTGTCACATCTTCCTTTGTCTGCCTTCCTTTAGTCATATCTATATTGCTTTTCTTGCTTTATATCACATCTGCTTGCTTTTTGTCATATCATAAATACTATTGAAGGTATGTACATTTTGGTTTGATTGGTTAATACAGGGTATGTTTCTGGGACATTCCATGTCCTGATGGGTCTGGTGAGTCAGGTGGTATTTCTATTTTGGGAGTGCTGGATGTGCCGGATGCATCATGAATTTGGGCAGTTTCTGCCTCTTCTTCAAATATTTTTATTAATTGTTTTTCTAGCTCCTCCTTGGTGGCTCTAGGATTTTGTTTTTTCATTATGGTAATATATTCTGCCAAACTATTTGGGTTGGAATATGAATGAGAGCCATATGCTAATGGGATTTGTTTGAGCTGTATATTGCCTGGTTCAATATTATGGTAGACAAATACGTCCCACCATTTTATGGCAATCTGTTTGCCTAAACATGACATATATTCAAAAGTATTTGTATTATTTGGGGATATCACAAAGTTCCATTTAACGATCCATGGTACTTGATATATAGCAATAAAATATAAGTGGTAATCTATATTGGGATCACTCCCATTGAATTCAATAAAACAGTTTTGAGAGAGTTGCAGAGGTTCAGGAAGTATTTGGGTTAAAGATCCCCATGTTGCAAACCAGTTACGAAACCAGTTTGGAAATGGAGTGTTTACAGGCATTTTAAACTGTAAGAACCAAGTGTGAGAATTATATGGGTTTTGAAGTGTCAGTATTTTATGCCAAGCATCAATGTAATTAGCATGTCTGTAATATTTATTTGAAAAATCTGGGGAATAAAATCTCTTGGCTTTGGAAGGGTCTGATCCCCAATCTTCAAAGGATAATACTTTTCTTATTTGTAATTTTGAATATGCTACTATTTTCGAATTCTTTTGATTATAATGTACCAAGGAAATAGACTCTGTTTCTAACAGAATCATTTCGTACCATTCTCTTGTTTTGGTACCTACAGATGGACAAAGATTATTGCATAAGTAATACTTAGCAACATTATTTAGGTTGTCATTCACATGTCTGGATTCTATGATTGTATCAGCAACAAAATAGGTTTCAAGATAAGGAGATTTACTAGGTAAAGTTGGTTCCTTTGGTGTAGAGGTTTGGAAAACTGGAGCTGGAGGAGAAGCTGGAGGTTGGCTTGAATAAGCTGGATAATTGATATTTGGGGAATAGGAAATAGGACTATTATTAGGTGATAAAACAGGTTCCATTCTTATTGGTGACTGGGTAATATTTACTGGAATGATATCCAGTGAAGTTTCCATAGGGGCTTTTCCCCTTTGTTCATGAGTAGAAGTATTATTATTCTTATTCATATTTGCATAAAACAAAGTTAGTGGAAAAGATAAAGCTGATGGATCAAAATGATCAGTGTTGCCCTCCCTGCAAAAATTCACGAGTAAGAAAATCAGGGAGAGGGTTAGTAGTACATTTTAAGTGTTCTATAGAAAAATCAAAAGATGATAAGATCGCCTGCCATCGAGCAAAGATTTGCTTAGAGACCAGATTTTGCACATCCTTAGTAAGGATATCAGTGACGGCTTTTGCAATCTGTTCTAATAAGAAAATGAGTATTAAGAATATCACTCTGAAATTTCGTAACACAATGAACTATGGAAAATATTTCTTTTTTCACAGTAGAATAATTCGTTGAGTAGAATTCCAAGCTTTCGAAGTATAGCGGATTAATTGTTCTTTAGAATTTATCCGTTGTTTTAAAATACCTCCTAGGCCTAATTCAGAAGCATCACATTCTATAATTTTGAAAGCATTAGATTGGCTAGATTTAAACAAGGTAATTCTTTAGCTTTAATTTTTATTTTCCTTATAGCTTGAGTATGTTCCTCCGTCCATTTGGGAGGATGCTTTTTAAGCCGTTCATATAATGGTTTAGCATCTATGGCCAAATTTTCATAAAAGTCTACCATATAATTTAAACATCCTAAAAATCTTTGTAATTCAATTTTGCCTAAGATAATATCAAGAAATTTATCAGCAAATGGAATAGATCTTTCGATTGGTATAATCGTACCATAATGAATATGATGACCTAAAAATCTAATTTTTGTTTGAAAAAGATTTATCTTTTTAGCAGATACTACTAAACCTGCATGTTTGATTGCTTGTACAAATGTATGAATATGTTTAAAATGTTGTTCTATAGTATCAGAGAAGACTAAAACATCATCAATGTATACTATTATAAATTTATAATATGGATTAAATACTTCATTCATTATTTTTTGAAATTCTGATGGAGCATTTTTTAGTCCGAATGGCATTACGTTCCATTCATATTGTCCAAATGGAACATTAAATGCAGTTTTATATTTATCTTCTTCTTTTATTTGTATTTGCCAATAACCAGATTTTAAATCAAATTTAGAAAAGATTGTAGCAGTAGCAAGTCTATCGAGTAAGTCTTTTCTATTAGGTATTGGATACCTAATCCATTGTAAAACTTTATTCAAGGGTTTATAATTTATTACTAATCTTGGTACGCCTCTTTCTTTTTCAGCATTTTTATTGACATAAAAAGCAGCACAGCTCCAAGGAGATGCACTTATTCTTATTAGATTTTTTCTTTGTAATTCATCAATTTCTTTTTTACAAAATTCTAATAAGGTTGTATTCATACTGGTCTAGCTTTTGTAGGAATTTTAGTTTCATCAAATCCTTTTTCATAAGGTAATCCTACTATATGTTTCTTTCTTGCCCAAAATGCATTGGGAAGGTCACTACAAATTTCTGTTTCTATTTGAGTCCGAAGATTATTAATTTTTGTTATTATCTCAGGGTTTTCTAAGTCTTCTTCTATTTGTTTATATTTTATTTCTATTTTAAGGGAACATAGAAACTTTTCTTTATTATCTATTTTGTCTTTGACTCTATTTATTTCTTTAAGTTTTGGTTTTTCTAAAAATTCAAACTTAATTGTTTGTCCTACTCTAGATGTTTCTATTCCTGTATTATTAGATAAAGTAAGGTTAGAAATGGAATTCCAAGTATGACTGCCTGACTTAAATTTTTTACCATAATAAAAGGTGTTGGAAAACAGTGTCCATTATTGCATATCATGACATTTGATAATTTATATTTAATAAATAATCTACTACCATCAATAGTATTAAGTATTTGAGTAGTTTTATCAAAATATTTTGATGGAACTAGACCTTCATTAATACAATTTAAATCTGCACCTAAATCTACTAAAGCTAATGTTTGGAAATTATATTCTTCTTCGATAATAATTTTTACTAATATAAACCATTTTTGGGAAATAATTTTATTTCCTAAGTTTACAGTTATATTTTCTTCAACTTCTTTGGTTCCGGAGGTTTCTGGTTCTATATAACTAGGATCTGCTAGTTGATCAAATTCGATATCATCTGTATCAGTTACAGTTCCTGATATGTCATTTTGTAATTCTAATATTTTGATTCTAGTTTTTAATTGCCCTACTTCTGTTTTTATTTCATTTACTTCTTTTTTTTAATTCAGATATTGTGGTTTCTCTTTGAAGTATATCTTTTTTATTAATTCGTTTGAGTATTTCAGCAAAATTGTAATCCTGTGGTGGTTTGAGTAATGGAACTGGTTTATTTTTTGCTTTTGTTAATGTGATAAATTGGGTAATAATTTCTCTTGTTTCTTCGGGATCATTTATTTTTTCTATAAGGTCTAATATTAATGTATCTTCTTTGGATAGCATATTACAGGAACATTCTTCTATATTCTGTTCAGATTCAAATTGTTCTGTTGAGGACATGAAATAATCTTCACCTTCTATTTGTCCTACCATTGTAGTATCAGTGGAAGATTCAGAAGAATTATCATCATATATTTGTATTATATCATATAATTTATTTTTAATGGATTCTTCTAAGATTATAGTATCTATTTTCTTTTTTATTTTACATTGGCTTTTATAATGGCCAACTTTTCCACATTTATAACATACAGGTAATTTTCTTTTACCTTTATGATATTTGTATTTTGGAGAGAATCTTTTTATAAATTTTTCTTTTTTATGTTTTTTATAAGATTTTTGTTCTTTTTTCTCTGTCTTATACCTTTTCTTTTTATGAAATTTATCTCTAGTTTTTTCTATATGATATCCAAATTGTTCACAGAAATCTCTTAATTCTTTTTTACCAATCATTTTTTGTTTATCTAATTGTTTCTTTAATTTCATGTCTGTGCATAGAGCTAATCCTTTTGCACATATTTCTGCAGATAGTTATCCCAATGTATAAACAGAATATGATATTATTCCTCCATTTTTATTTTTTAATCGAGTTTTTACCTTTTCTGCAAATAGATATGGTAAACCAGCAATAAATTTTTCTTTCCAATGGTCCTGCTGGCTATCTTCTCTACTCAATAGTCTGGAAAAGAAAACATCTTTGTACTATTTATAATGAGATAGGGTTGGACATCTTAAATTAGATAACAAATCTTCAGATTATGTATATGTATATACTCAATAGTCTGGAAAAGAAAACATCTTTGTACTATTTATAATGAGATAGGGTTGGACATCTTAAATTAGATAACAAATCTTCAGATTATGTATATGTATATGTATATGTATATGTATATGTATATGTATATGTAATATATATATATATGGAAAAGTCTTTCCAACACCTATATATATATATATATATATATATATATATATGTATATGTATATGTATATGTATATGGAAAAGTCTTTCCAACACCTATAGGCAAAAATGAATAGTGATTTCATCTACCCTCATCACCATCTAAATTTCATCGCGCGGTCACTATTTGTAAGTAGTGTTTTAAATTTAATTTTTTTTCTACAGATTGCAATGATCTAAAATTTGGAGGAGGGTATGTACATATTATTGAGACGAATCTAATAAAAATATATAAAAAAATTATCTGCAAAATATAAATTGGCCAAAATATCTCCGAAAAGTTTTGGGGGAATTTTGGTTAATGTTTTTCACGTAAAATATTTTTTTTTTTTTTTTCCAAGATTCCCCTATTTTTAATGAATACACACTTTAAATTTCAGGTTATTCCCATTTGTAAAAAAAAATAAAAAAAGAAATACTACTGAAAAATCGTGACCGCGCGATGTACTTTGGACGGTGATGGAGGTAGACGAAATCACTGTTCATTTTCATCTATGGGCTTTGCATAGTATTTTTATATATATATATATATATATATATATATATATATATATATATATATATATATATATATATATATATATATATATATATATATATATATATATATATATATATATATGGAAGCATCTACAAAACACCTATAGGTAAAGTTCTATAGTACTTCACATACACCTCATCACCGTCCAAAGTTCATTACATGGTCACAGTTGCCGTTAGTATTTGAATTTTTATAATTATTATACTAATCAGATTTATCTAAAATTTGGGACGTATGTACATATAACCAAGTCGTACCAAAATAAAATATTTAAAAAATAATAGTCATAAAATAAAATGATGAAATTACCCCAGAAACCTTATAGGGGTATTTTATATAATTTTTATCGTTCAAAGTATTTTTTTTATATTTTATTTATGTGCATCTCACTAAGGCGTATACACCTACAAAATTTTAGATCATTATGATTTGTAAAAAAAATATTAAAATTAAAATACTATCAGACACCTATGACCGTGTGATAAACTTTGAACGGTGATAAAGCCGTAGGTGAAGTACTGTAAAACTTCACCTATAGGCGTTTTGTAATGTTTTCTTATATATATATATACTATCAATACCACCAGACATGTAAATAATAAAAACATCTGACTGAGCATGTGGCTTGCGGAATAATAGCGCCTCCTGTCCGGCGTTGTTATTGTCCAAAGGGAGGGCAACTAGGGGGTGCTCCTCGTAATTTATGGATGAAATAGTATCAAATGGTAATATACGGATGGAAAGGTGTCTGTATGTAAATCGCTCAATTACGTTTTTAAGCCATTTTTAGCATGCAATTGAAAAAAAAGTCTCTTCTAGATTTTTATTACACGTGTCCATCATTGTAAAAATCTACGTTACTAAGAAAGAGAAAGTAGTGTAGTTTGGGAAATCTCATAATGTTTTTTATCTGATCCAAAAAAATCTCAATTTACGGTTAGAACCCAAATTAGACTTGGAATTAAATTCTTTTGGCTTGAATTTTTTTTGGTTGGAATCACTAGGGGCTTTCTGCCTCAAGATCCTAAGTCTATAATGTCCTAATGCAATGATTTTTTTTAATTTTTTTTTATATTTTTTGGATTTTAGTTTGGTGTTATTTAGGTTTTTAGTTTTTTGTAGGGCTAGTTTTGTCTTTATTAGTTGTAGAGAAGATAGGTTGATTTGAAATTGTATTTATTTTGAAGATGAAGTTGTTAGGATATGTTAAAAGACGATAGAAGAAGACCTAGAGATTTAGGTAAGATGGAGAGCTTGAAGGAAATACAGAGATAGAGAGAAAAAATATGGAGAAAAGAAGAACAATTGGCTTTTGAAAAAATATGGAGAAAAGAAGAACAATTGGCTTTTGAAATTTATATAAAGATCTTTGGGGTAGACTCCCTCCCTGAACGTCTATATTCTCTAATCTTTTATTACTATTTTTATTTTAATTGTTTCTTTCCCATCTTCCTTACATCGCCCTCCTAAGTCTCTCTTTCTCCATGCGAAGGATCTATCTCTCTCTTAAGTACGGCCTTTCTCTTTAAGTTTAAAGATTACACTTCTGTGTATTTCAAAATAACAATATGGTTTTGCGTGGTTTTTCTAAGCTATATTTTGTAGAGAGAGAAAACTGTGGGTTTGTAGTCCCCATTGAAGAGGAGAATATAGATTGAATAGTATTTAAGTGTAGTTATTCTTATACCTTATACTTTTACTACAAAAGTGAGAGTGATTGTGAATGTGCAGAGCATGTGAACGTATGCATGGGCATGAGCACAAGGGAGCTTGATGACACACTTTGCACTTGCATCGGCATGCACTTGAGTATAGGTCGGGTTATCGTTTGGTGAGCATGGCTCGTGTACGACATCCAAAGGTCATTTTTTGTGAGCATGACTAGTGTAGGACATCCAACGGTCACTAGCCGTTGAAGAGGTGGGATGATGCATGTGCTTGAGTACAGGCCACATTATCTTTTTGTGAGCATGACTCGTGTAGGACATGCAATGGTTACTAGCCGTTGAAGAGGTGGAGGCTTGGAACAATAACAATCAAGATTAAGGGCGTGCATGTAACTTGTGACTGTTGGTGGTGTATATAACCAATCCTACAGTATATGGGCAAGGCAGCATCAAGAGCTCTATAAAAAATGGTCCTTTTTTTCCATACGAAAATGACTACGAACACACTTTTTTCTTACACCCTTCTTTGCAAAATTCTAGAGAGCATAACAAAAAACTCATCTCTCTCTTTACTCATTTTTCTCTCTCTCTAAAAAACACAAGGCTCTGGTGTCTAGTGCGGCCTTTAAGCTCGGGTACATAGAACTTTGAAGCATAAAAATAGACTTTCTATTTTTCTGTATCCTATTGACGAGTTGCCCCTATTTTTTTTTATTTTTTATTTTGTTGTTTTTTTTTTACCAATATGGATGAGTTGCCCTTCAAACATAAAAATAGACCTTTCTATATTATGCACACCTATTGCAATATCGAAGAGAGGCAGATATCATCTTGAGATAGTACTCCTACGTGCTCGAAAACAAGAAGGATTCGAGCTTCTATTATTCTTTATTTGTAATATCTTTTTGCCCCGTTTCCTCCGAAACGATTTTTCAACATCTCTACAATTTTGTTTAAGGTCAAGAGTTGAGAGTGATATAATATAGGGAAAATTACAAAAATCCCCATTTTCTTTACATTTTCTCCCGACCCAACATTTTTTATGAAAACTTTTTCCCCAGAGCTAACTTTTACAACAAAGACTCCTCTAAGTAAAAAAGTCATAGTTTGGAGGATGAAAATACCTATACTGTCCGGCATTAAATTGTGGCGGTCCAACACATAGACCAAGTGGTCCCGCATATTGTAAGCAATCCGACAGTAGTGGCTCTCGGTCCAACAAGGGTATTTTTGTCCTCTAAAATATTACTTTTTTACTTAGGGGGTCTTTGCTATAAAAATTAATTTTGGGCTAAAAGTCGTGATAAAAAAAGTGGGTGGGGAAGAATGTAAAGAGAGTTGAGTCATGAGTTTTTTTGTAATCCCTATAATATAATTTTTTATTTTTCTGAATTATTGAATTGACCTTTTTTGTATGATCCATTTGAGCGAGATATTCTATTTGGGTCATTATAAATATACAATTTAATGTTGCAATTCTTTTTTTGGGTGGCGTGGATGTTTCCGAACATTGCTTTTAATGAGAAAATTTGTGCTTTGTTTCTGTCTTTCTCCCTTTTTTTCTTTAACTTTTTCCTTTTATGTTCCTTTTGGACTCGAGGACCACTCATAATACAGCAGAAACACAATTAATTATAAAACACGAGAATTCGAGAGAGGTTACATACCTATTTTGAATCTGAACACCGTTTTCTGTGAATCATCTCTTTCTTGAGCACAATAAGTACTCCATTTTGAGGACCGAGAGTTTCATACTTGTATTCTAAAACACGAAGAAATGGTTTGAGGCTCCTTTTATTGTTCCTAAATGTTCAAGCCACGAAACCAGAGCCTATGTAGGAACATTGCAATGTGTTATCTTTATTTTAATGTCATAGAGAAGTGTTAAGTAAAAGTGCAGTCCTCCTTTTGTTTTTTTTTTTAAATTCATGTGGAAAAAGATGATTCTATATAATCTCTCTCTCTTGAAGGTTATAGCAGTAGGATATTAAGTTTTCTATCTTATGGATTACAAGATAATGATTTTTCTATATTGAGAGTTTTTTATTTTGTGGGATTACAATTGTAATGAGATTTGTTACCTAAAAAGTAAGAGTTGTAGCTCTATAAATCTCTGATAAACCAAAGTAGTCCTATGAATGAAATACTAGTTTATCCTTCATGGACGTTGGCACTATTGTTGTGCCACGTATAAGTTGTCTTGATTGATTTTCTCACTTCTCTACTGTGTCTATTGTAACTTCAACATGGTATCAGACCAGGCAGATCTATTGCTGGCCGTTGATAGAGAGAGAAAGACCAATATATTCTTAACCCATCATCTTTGTTAATGTATTGGTAGCTCGTACGATGGTTTTCATCCCGTCCGAGAATCGAGGTGGGGTGAGAGAGGCAACTTAGTTCTCTGTGAATTTTTTTGCTGTTCTTCTCTATTTGGATAAGAAATATACCCATCCCCACTGGCTTCCTGCTGCTATAACCTTCAACACTGTCCCTCACACACTGTAGCAGTAGAAGTTGGTAAGGATATAAATTCTTTCTACTTGATCCTATAGGATTCAAGACATAAATAAGTTCATTATGATTGGATTTTTTTTGATAGGAGGAAATTGTTGTTGGAGTAAATTTATAGGGGAATGGGACTATTACGTAGAATGTGAAATTTCTTGAGGTAGTAGAACTCTACCGCTATAATTCTACATGTAAAATAATCAAAATAGGAATGGTAAGTATATCAAATTTATATCACACATGATACTAAAAAGAACAAATGTATAAAAACTTGAGAAGATGCAAGAAGAAAAGAAGTAGAAAATACAGCTTTACATGGTTTGGTCTTTTTGACATACATCCATGGTTGAAGGGCTATTCACTTGCACCGATTATTTCATTCACCCAGTATTAAATAGAACTTTACAAGATTACAACAAAATAAAAAATGATTCCCCAAATATCTCTTGAATATATGACTAACTTATCACAAAGATATTCCTTATATTCAGTCACCGACAAATATGGGATATTGATAACCATATCATCCATGTACCATATTGGAATATCATTTCATTACTCCCCTTCAAGTTGGTGCACTGATATCTATGCAACCCAACTTGCTTAATGTTTCTGGAAAGTTTACTTTGCTTGTGGCCTTTGTAAGGATATCAACCAATTGATTTTTTCTTTTAACAAATCGAGTAGTAATTTCTTTGGCTTGAACTTTCTCTCTCACAACGACAATCTGTTTCTATGTGGTTAGTCCATTCATGAAATACGGTGTTTGATGCAATATGTATAGAAACTTGGTTGTCGCAATTCATAACTATTGGATGAAACCCATATCTTTGAGAAGAAATTTTAGCCAAATTAATTCGCAGGTTGTAGTTGCGATGGCTATGTATTCGGCCTCTGCACTAGATCAAGCAACCACTGACTGTTTCTTACTTTTTCAAGTTTCAAGGTTACTCCCTACAAATGTACAATACCCTGTGGCCGATCTTCTATGTGTAAGACTACCTGCCCAATCAGCATCAGAAAATGCAATAATATTTGTATGACCATTCTCTTCATTAAAATTCCTTTTCTAGGAGATAACTTAAGGTACCTTAAAATTCGATTGCAGCTTCAAGATGAGCAGTTTTTGGAGAATGCATGAATTGACTTACCTTACTGATAGCATAAGCAATATCTTGTCTAGTGACAGTGAGATGTATAAGTCGACCAACCAAACATTGGAACATCCCAATATTTTCTAAAGCTTTGCCTGAGTGTATGTTGGCTTTATAATTTGTCTCAATTGGAGTATTAATATACCCTATCTTGCCAGTTTCATGCAAAAGGTCTAACACATATTTCCTTTGGGAAATAAAAATTCCTTTCTGAGAGTAAAAACCTCAATTACAATAAAATATTTGAGTTTTCTCAAATATTTAATATCAAACTTCGTATGAAGGTAATCTTCCAATTTTGTTATACCATTTAAATTGCTTCCTATTATAACAATGTCAACAACATAGATAAGGACAATAACATTCCCAGATTGCTTTATTTTTACAAACATGGATGAATCAACAATACTCTGAGAAAACCCTATATCAAGGAGAGCTTGACTTAACTTTGCAAACCAGGTCATGGGAGAATGTTTAAGCCCATAGATTATTTCCCTGAGCCTGCAAGCTAAAGTTTTGTTACCTTCTTGAGGATGACCAAGAGGAAGTTTCATGTAAACTTTTTCTTCCAAATCTCCATGTAAGAAGGCATTTTTAACATCTAGTTAATATAAAGGCCAGTCATTGTTGACAGCAATAGAAAGTAAAACCTTCATTGTATTCATTTTGACCACATGAGCAAATGTTTCATTGTAGTCAATACCATAGGTTTGGGTGAATCCCTTTGCAACAAGTCTCGCCTTGTATCTCTCGATAGTTTCATCACTTTTGTATTTCGTTTTATAGACCCACTTGCAGCCAACAGGTTTTTTCTCTTTAGGAAGAGTCACAACATCTCAAGTATGATTTTTTTTTAAAGCAACAAATTCCTCTTTCATAACAGTTCTCCATATTGCATGAGAATTAGCTTCCTCGACACTAATAAGTTCTTTAATTGAGGAAATTTTGGTAAAAAAAGTACTATACTTAGGAGATAATTTCTTAAAATCCATCTGTTTTTCAATGGGATAACGTATTTTGTGATTGTTTTTCTTGGCATAATAAGTATAATAATCCTTTAAACTAGAGGGAGGTCAAGTAGTATGACCATATCGTCCTGGCTGGAAGTCACGAGGAAGAATTTTCTCCTGATGTTCATTTAAATTTTCCTCCTCGTTGAAGTTTTCTTGGGTTTCAAGAATGGATTCTGCAGATAGAAGTTGAGGTAGTTCTCGATTAGGGGTGGTGTTCTTAATGATTTCTGACTCTAGAATTGTGATCACTTATTTTTGGGAGATTTTGGATAGAGGTTGTTTTGCTATTCTCCCCCTGAGGCTTATCAGTTTGAAAATAAGATGTCTGTTCATTGAATTCAACATTTCGCGAAACATACATTCACCTAGTTTTTAGTTCATAGCATTTTTAACTCCTTTTGGTAGGTGAATATCCTATGAATATACATTTAATGGATCACTTAGAAAGTTTATCTCTATGATTTTTTGACAAGTGCACAAAGCATTCACAACCAAATATCTTTAAATGATGAACAATAGGAGGACAACCATGCAACACTTCATAGGCGCTTTTGTTATCCAAGATTCTAGTCGGTAGTCGATTTATCAGATGACAAGCAGTAAATATACCCTCAGGCCAATATGATTTTGGAATAGTAAAACACGTGTTCCTTCAAGAAGGTTCCTGTTTTTTCTCTTAGCAATTCCATTAAGTCTCTAAAGATGACATCTAGTGAATGATCCCATAATCAATCAAATATGAAGAAAAAGTCTATTTGTATATGCAGTACCATTATCAGTTCTGAAAATTTTCACCTTAGCATCAAATTGATTGTTGACCATGGCATGAAATTCCTTAAAGGCAATGAATGCATCACTCTTGAACTTCAGCAAATAAATCTTAACATAACGAGTTCTATCATTGATAAAAGAAATCACATATCCAAAATCAAAAAAGGAATCAACTGGAGCATTTCCCAAAAGTCTGAATGAATAATATCAAAGTCATTTTTGCTGATTTTATCGGAATTTGGTAATGGAAATCTGGTTTGTTTTGCATACCGACATACCTCACAAGATGCAAATGATGTATCGATACTAGAGACCACTTGTTTCATAATTCTATCAGAGGGTTGTCCCAATCTGCAATACCATGTATTGTCCTCGGATTGCACTTTTCCTGGTTTTTTTTTTTTTTTTGAGGTTTGATCCAATAGGTACAACTCATGTGATTGGTTACCCTCACCAATCTTCTTCCTAGATACCCGATCTTCAAAAACAACTGTGTCAGTAGAAAAAACAGCCAAGCAATTATAGGCTTTTGTGATTTGACTAACTGACAAAGTATTCGAATGGAAGAAGGAATATATAAAAGAAAAAGTTTATATAAGGATGCAACCTTGTAATGTAGAACTACGGATGCACCTCATAAATCCATCGAAAAAAGGTAGTTTTAAAGTTGAAAAACCCTTTGAGTGATCATCGCGACATCGAGATATATAATCATGAAAAATAAAAGATTTTGAGTATCAAAAATAGTGCATTTTACAACATATTATCTACACCATCCATTTTCAGGATTTTCATATGTTTATAGATCTACTTGATTTTAACCATTTTTGAAGTTTAAAATTTTATAATTAGATATAAAAATAGATTTTGAAATAATCCTAAGAACATTTTACATCAAAGTTATATACTATGATAAATTTGAAGGTGCACCTTGCCTCTACAGCTACGAATGCATCCATATGCCAACTGCAACCATATATAAAACTTCAAATGGCTTGTCTTTAGAAAAAAGGCTAATATTTCCTACTCCACAAACTGGTACCATAGTCCCATTGGCCAATGACATAGGATTGACAATTAGTAGAGGATATGTGCAAAGTAAAATTACCTTGAGTAGTAGGCCGTATCTCAGAAGAGGAAATAATGTTCGTCTTTCCAATTTGGTTGCATTACAATGTTTGAATCGAAATTCTAATCCCCATTTTAGAGAAAAAAACTTAGAGATTACTTAATTTAAGTTAAAGATTTCCCCAGTTTAGAAAGACTAGATGCTGCAGCAAAGGGCCGGTTTCAAATTGGTGCAAACTGAGATTTACTTTGAAAATTGCTGCAATATGAAGATCGTATGTTCTTCCACGCTCACCGCATCATAAGAAGCTTGCACAGATATTTGATTTGCACAAAAGGTTGTTTCTTTGCAAGTTTGCGGCTTTGCAGAAATTTTGCAAGTCAAATTTTGATAGAGATTTGGAGGGCAAAACACGCTTGAGATTTTTGAAGGGCAGAGCACGCCCTTTGTAAAGGGTTTGTACGAGACTGCAAACGAAAACTACTGGAGTTCCTTCTTGCAAACAAACAACCGATGTGGTTCCACATTTTTTTTCTTCTATTTCCTACATGGTAGGTGAAGAAAAAAATATGGAACCAAATTGGTTGTCTGCGAGAAAATGATTTATTTCTTCTATTTCTCTCCCTATAAAGTTCCAAAGCTTCGTAGAGAAACAAAATGATTGCTATTGCAAACTCTCAAAGATTAGAGAAGTGTTCTATGAGTCCATGACTCTTGGTTTCCTTTTCTCTAAAGCCTTTGTAGGCAAGGAGTTATTGTTGTTTATAAACAAGTCGGAGGAGTCATTGTTGTTTGCACTTTATATGATCATATTTGAATTGTAATAAGTTGCAATGGCTGGCTCTACAACGAGGATGTTAAGGATCATTAATTTAAACCAATTGAAGAAAAATAATTTCAAATCAATTCGGTGTGGTAGTGTAGATCATCAGACCGATAGAGAGATAACATGGAGTAGCAAGAATGCATTGCTAATACACTTTGGGATGACTATGATCGCCAAAACAAAAGGGCATAATTACTTATAATTCTATTTACCGTAGTACAATTGTGTGGCTAACAATCAAATTACCAATAATTTTGGATGTGATATTTTATAACTTACTTTTAGTCAATATGATGATATAGGGTAAAATTTCGTCAATGATTTTATACTTTGGGAATGTTAACTATGGATTGGGTTTTGACTCTTGTTATATTAAATGCATACGATTTCTCTTTGTTTTTTTTGTTTTTTAACTTGAAATTGTATTATAATAAGAAGATTTCTTTTGAACTTTGAATTTTGTCAATGGCGTAATGCAGCCTCCCAATTTCACATTCAATGGTTAGGATTAATTGTGGCCACTTTGTACAAAAGGTAAACAATCTCAATCCCATTATACTTTTCTTTGTGATAAAATCCTTATTTACAATCATCTGTCTTTATTTTCCCATTTTTCTATGCATTGTGAATAACTACATTTCTTTTCTACAACATTTCTTTGATAGACCCGTACATAAAAAAGTTAGCAAGGTTGGTAGAAATTTTTATTAAGGGAAACGTTTATATAAAGGATCTAAACAATTTTGGAATTAGTGTATTTTGTTACGCATTTTTTGACCGTTAATTTGCAAGATTTTCAAGTTTTCAAAGATCTATTGATCGACACTATTTTAAAGTTTAAAACTTTATTTATATATTAAGGCTATCACAAAGATTTCCGGTACTGAAACCACATTTCTCGATACTATTTGAGGGTAGGCTCTAATTTGATTGTTTAGAGCTTAGGCTCAATACAAACTGCACCCTTTTATTAAGGAGTGAAGTTCAATAAGGACAATTAATGAATAAAATCTGCTTCTAATATTTTTAAAGACATCCAAAAAATCTAGTACATAATAAAATAAAGCAAGAAGATATTTCAATCAAGCTTACAAATTTTTAATGTGAAGGTTCTTTATATTTAACATCCAAACTGGCTCTTAAGAAATCACAGATCATCATATTCTTCTTTCAATCTCTATCTCTAAGCATATTAAGTACATAATTGTTTATCTCGAGCAATTTCCTAGATTCTGTTTCTCAAAAGTCAAAACTAAAGATAAAGTGAGACGGCAAACTCCTTTCTTAAAATTGAAATATCTGATCCTAAATTTTCATTAGGGATTTTGAAACAAAGAATATTCACAATTTAAGGAATGAATATAATGAAGAATATTCATTATCAACATTTTTGTTATAAAATATGACATTTGTTGAAATAATTGAAAATCCAATTATTTTATTATAGCATAAATTAGATACAAATGAACAAAAAATTTCCAGTTTGAAATGATATCATTTCTTAAACTGATAAACTGAAGCCATTAGCTAGTTGCTACTTGCCGCATTCTCCATCAACTTTATCCAAAATATGAGACCAAATATAAGTATTTAACCAAAAGAAATACTACTTTTCTCTACTTATCATGACTAAAGCAATACCTCTTTTCCAACCAGAAAATAAATAGGCAATAACAAAAAAAAAAAAGAAAAAGAAAAAAGAAAAATAACATCAGACTCATATCATCAATGACACAAGGTAAGATACTTATAAACCATTCACAAAAGGGCTACATATAAAATCCACATAGCACAAGGTTATGCATAGATAACCTTAAGGTAGGGCAAGCTCAAAGTGCCCTTTATTCACTGCAGATACTGTATAATAAGTACATGACTTGTAAACAAACACACAGGCCCCATTAGACTGAAAGTCTAGTTGTGGGGCTTGGCCAGAGTGCTCACTTGTGCTTTGGCGAGGGCGTCGAACTCAGCTTGGGAGCAACAATAGCACCCCCTATAGCCACAGCATTGGCGTCTGTAGCCGCATCCACCACCACCACGCCCGCCGCCGCCATATCCACCACCACGCCCGCCGCCGTATCCACCACCACGCCCACCATAGCCAGGCCCACCGCCGTATCCACCACCACGCCCACCATAGCCTCCACCACCGCGCCCACCATAGCCGGGGCCGTATCCACCACCGTATTGCTCTGTTTGTGCAGCTTCCGTATCTACAACTTCCTCTGCAACAGTGAAACATGCGTGACTGGTCATTTTTTAGCGAGAAAAAAATGAGAATAAGATTTTTGGAGTCATTGAAAAATCTTCATCGTGAACAATTAGGACGTGTTTTTATGAACATAATGTATATTTATCCCTCATTTAATTGCTAATATTTGATTTAGTGATGCAATCCTAGACATCTGATGAACTCGGAATGATACAAAGAAGAATAGTTAGGCCGCTACGGCATGCACAAATCTTCAAATGGTCAGAAAAATAATGGCAAAATTTAAAATGAAATTTAACAATTATTTCTGGAGTTCTTATATAGCATTCATGGTGAGTCAATGTATTTACCTATACAACTAAGCATTGTTAATCTTCTGTAGGAAACTTCACATCGCCCCAGCCGTCTGATATCGCAGCGGACGGCTGGAAGGCGTAGTTCTTCCAAACAAAGACATTCACATTTTGTGTTTGTGGACTTTGGGTAGAGGATGTGAAACCTTCACAGTCATCATCTAATGCATTTCCATATCTAACTAAATATGCAAAAGTTATTGGAAAACACTGCATATACACAACTAAACTACGTGTTTGTAAATGCAATGACACCACTTACCAGCATCAACTTCTTTCTTCTCTGGCTTATTTTCATTGACCGCCTTAGCACAAACGTCAGAAGAGGTGAGGAGGAAGGCAATCAAGAGTGTTAATAGGATGAAAAGAGTCTTAGAAGCCATTTTCAATGAGCAAGAAGCACTTGATAAAAGAGAAGGATGAGAATATCACCTAGAATCACCCCTATTTGTAGGAGTGGGAGAGGATGGAGGGTGCGTTGAGACTTGAGAGAGAGAGCGAGAGAGATCACAAGGGCAAGGAGCCGTGCTTATCCATTGAAGCTTATGGATAGGGGCTGGAATGGACCTGGACTCAACATGGGTCCGGGTATGGGTCCAAAATTTGGACCCCACGGATCAGGTCTTGGTCCAAATATTGGACGAGAACACTCTTTGGGTCTGGGTTCATGTGGTACCGATCCATACCAAACCCGAATAGTGTTATTATTCATAGTATCTAAATATAAAATATTTAAATAAATATGATTATATATTTTGGTTATAATATTTAAATAAGGGAAAAGTTTATATAGAGCCGAGGCTCTAAACAATCAAATTAGAGCCTACCTCACAAATTTCACTAGAAGAGGTTGTTTTGATACCCAAATATCCTCAAATTGATAACCTCGACATCAAGCTGCATGGACATGAGAAAAAAAATAGATTTCAAGTTTTGGAAATAGGGTATTTTGTAATGCACTTTTGAATCGTCAATTTTCAAGATTTCATAGATCTGTCAATCTACACTATTTTTGAAGCTTTAAAATTTATAAATAAAGATGAAAATATATTTTAAGACAATCATAAAGATTTTTAGCATTGAAAGCACATTTTTTGATAATATTTGAAGGTAAGCCCTAATTTTATTGTTTAGAGCGTAGGCTCTATACAAACCGCACCCATTAAATAATACATGTGTGTATTTAACATAGTATTTAAATTCATATTTTTTATTATTTTTCTGTTCAGGTCCTATCAAGTCTGGGTCCGGTCTGGTCCGACCCGATCCGACCTGTTGCCACACCTAATTGTGGAAGGGGGTGGGACAATGTACATTTAATGCATTACATATCCAAGTGGTGCAGTTGGGTGGTGGTCTTAATTGGGCCAAACTCATGTGATGGGCCCTTCTATATCCTTAAGAAAACAGCAGTAATATTGGTTCCTAGAGCCACTACACTACAACTTATTACACTGTGAGAGGCCATATAAAATCCAAAACCTCCATTTACATGGTAGATATTAACCACAAATGGAAATTGTTCCAAGAAGTTAGGTCCCTTCCCAATTAAAATCACATCTAGAAGTGTAGAACCCTGTTAATTACAAGTACAGGAGTCAAAGTGAGATTAGATAAGTCATGGGAAGGACTACACGAGATATGAGATGAGAGAGAAAACGAAAATTCCTTCTTGAAAATAGGGTTAGACAGTCCTTTCTACAAAAATCATCTTAGAGATGGATTTTGGTTTTTGATCCAAAAATTTCTATAATTTTTATTTTGTATCAAAATGTATTTTCAGATTTGGATTTTGGATTCAATTTGTTGGGGTTCGAGAACCTCAACAATGGTGGCCAAGAGAAATCCTATTTTATTTTGGAGAGGGCCTCTTTAGTCTAGTGGTCCATGCCGAGCCAGGCCTTGGTTGGCCCCATCGGCACAGGGGCCTATACAGGACCGGCCCATTGCCATCCCTACTTGTGATCACTTTTAAGATGAAGCACAAAAGAAAAACTACTTTGAACTCTTGAAACCCTATATGTGATCAGCCATCAAATGAATACTCGATAGTTATTCTTGAAGCTAGAATTGATTGGAGAATTTTGCTGTAATGCAAATCAAGAATATTCTTTTTAGGTTCACATTAGTGAAGGATGATCCAAAATTTTTGGATCAAACTAATTCTCCCGGCATGGTATTTTAATCATGGGACTAAATCTATGATTTGGTCCTACGAGACAAAAATTCCTCTATTACTATATCTTTAAGGAAGAAGTTTATATAAGGTGTTCACTTTATACTATTGAAGTAAGGTGCATTTTAAAAATATTTTAGAAGAGAGCTTTCAATTGATGGAAAACTTTCTAATTTATTATCTTGACCTCAAGATCTATTGATATGAAAAAATAATAATCTCAAGTTCTCAAAATAATAGATTTGTAACGAGGTATTTGGACATTGTCTTTTCAATATTTGAAGGTGGACGGAAATTGATTTTCAAGCCATCATAAGGTTTTTGATACTACGACTAGTTCCCCATACAAAATTTAGAGATACTACTTCTACAATATATGAAGGGTTCACCAAAAAAAATTCAACATGTAATATAAGGGTAGTGATCTCATGCAATGGTTGTATCATAGTATAATGAAATCATCTTCAAAAATAATGTTTGATCCAAAATTTAAAATATACACTCTTTTCATTGTAATGAACAATCACAAATAGTAATATAGACTGTCATTTTGATAAGATGCTTAGACCTAAGCCTTAGAAGGATTTTTTTCTTTTTTAATTTTTTTTGATAGCTTTATTATCATTAAATGAACAATGTTAAAGAAGAAAAAAATGATTTTGAGTTTGTAAAGGCTAAGATCTTGAAATTCACCAATGAATAGTCTAGATTCGTTGTTGGAGGGGGACTCCTTTTGACCATATCTAGAGTTCAAATCAAACTTTTTTTTTTTGAGATTTATTATTGAGATGAAGAGAGTGTGTGTGTAAAATTTTAGGTCATATAAATACCAAAAAACATGATTTATAGGAAGTGTGGTTGCATTATACTATATTACCACCATTGCATGAAATCACCGCCCGTAATATTATACAAGTGTTGTGCTCTGATACTACTTGTTGTGCGCGTGGAAGTAAAAAAACCTGATGGGTTAATATTTGGCAAATAAAGTATGAGAAATAAAGCATGAAACACATTCAACAAGAATTCAAAGATTTATGTGGTTCCCCAAGAGGGCTATATCCATGACCACGGCAAACATCAATCCACTATACTAATGAAAGTTACATCAAAGATTTTGGAACAAACTTCAACAAAAACATAGTCGAGCAACCCTTTTAAACCCGCTCTCCCAAACGGCACCACTGCCGATCTCTCATCTCTATTTCATAACTAGACCATTGTAAAGGAAGAGAAATTTGAGAACAAACGAGACTTTATCTCACTAAAAAGGAAACCATCCAAAATCTTAATGGGACCCGCTTCTCTACAAGAAATAAGCATCTCAATCTTCGGGAGTCTAAACGAGACACCATCATAATGTTCTATCCAAAGGAAGCTCTATTCTCTAGGAGGAAATCACATCTTATGCGCATGAGGCTCTACCTCCCTATCTCTCTAGGGGAATCACCATTCCCCTATGGTGATCCAAATTGGGCACACTAAAATCTCTGCACTTTCATCCCATAAATATAATTAGGAATCTACCTAAAATAGAAAACTTCCTATTGATATAACGTATATCTTAAGAGACCAAGAGATAAATCTAAGAGTCCTAATCTTTTTGGATTTCTATTTTCCTTATGAAACTTATTAATATCAATCTCAATCCCAAGTAATATGACAATATCTCAATCTCACAAAATATGATAATATCTCAAATATGGGAATATCTCAATCTCACATAATATGGATCAATCTCAATCAATACCCCAAAATATGAGATTTTCTTATGTGGGTTGATTTTGGATAGCATCAAATCCAACAATCTCTACCTTGGTATCAAAATCACCTGCTCACCACGCCAACATCTATTGGATAGCATCATGGATTCTTCAACTTTTACCAAATAAAATTTCTTCATTATTCTTGCTGAAAAGTAATGCTTTTCATCAAATTCTCCACCTCGAACCTTGCGTTGAAACCCTAAATCGGGCTACTTGGCTCAACCTCGCTCTGATACCACTTGTTATGCGTGCGAAAGCAATAAACCCGATGGGTCAATATTTGGCAAATGCAGCATGAAAAATAAACCATGAAACACATACAATAAGAACACAAAGATTTATGTGGTTCACCCTAAAAGGCTACATCTACGGGCACGACAAATTGAAATCCAATATACTAATGAAAGTTACATCAAAGATTTTGGAACAAACCTTGACAAAAAACCCCAAGCCAAGCAAACCATTTTAAACAACTCTCCATTTCTTCTCTTTACTTCTGGTAACCATTACCAACAATGCCAGATAGAGATACGAGAGCAACGAGAAACTTACGTTCTCTCTAACTAAAAAGGAAACAACTCAAAATCTCTATGGGAACCGCTTATCTACAAGAAACAAATAAGCCTCTCAATCTTTGGGAGTCTAAAAGATGCACTATCCCAATGTTTTTGTCCAAAAGAAACTTTATTCTCGGTGAGGAAATCGCATCTTATGCAGCTCTACCTCCCACTCTCTCTAGAGGAATCACCATTCCCATATGGTGACCCAAATTGGGTAAACAAATTCTCAGCACTTTCATCCCATATATATAATTAGGAATTCACACAAAATAGGAAACTTTGTATTACATATATCTCAAAAGACCTAGAGATAAATCCACGAGTCCTAATCTTTTTAGATTTCTATTTCTTTTATGAAACTTATGAATATAAATCTCAATCTCACAAAATATGGCAATATTTCAATCCTACAAAATATAAAAACATCTCAATCCTACAAAATATGAGATTTTTTTATGTAGGTGATTTTGGATAGAAACAAATCCAACAACAACATAAGAGATAGGTATCTAAAACGTGTTGTTAGGTACGTACAATAATGCATTTGATAAATATGAGGCTTGAGTGCAATCCAAAGCTTGGCATGGTCAATGAATACAATTGACGTGTTCACATCATTTATTAATTCGATAAAGTTTTATCTAAAAATAGGTGTGTGGGCATTTGGTCAATTGTTTGAATTTCATGTGTATGCATCATTATTAATGTACCCTGCAACCCTTGGGAGCTAATAGCTCAAAATAGGGATAGTTCAAGGAGGTCCGAATCATTATTGTCATTTAGATTTCAAAATTAAGTGGTTGTGATATGTTATTGACTATATTTAAAGGCTTTTAAAAAAAAAGAAGAAATTTTGAACTTCGTAACAAACCTTTAGCCATTCAATTTGACATCTAATTCATCATCATCACTTTCATCATAACGTTTTATCGGGCTTCGAGCCGGACATGATGAAAGCCGTAATTCTCATAAAGCCAAACACAATGTCCACTTGTATACGCTCTTACTCCATCTTTGGATTTGTTTTAAATAAGTAGAACCTAAATTTAGCAGGTTTCTTATAGATCTCTAGACAATTTTCATTCTCTTGTAATTAAAAATCCAATTAGTTTTCCGGCCAAACTTTCTAAAGATAGCGATTCTATAAACATATCATTGCAAATTCCATTTAGGATGAAAAAAGTTGACGATTTACGATATAAAGCAAATGGAAACCTGAAAAACCTGTCTGAAAAGAAATTACAGCGAAAAAAATATCCACATTTCAGACTATGAAAAATTTGTGTTAAGGCTTTAATTTTATAGGGTTACAAAACCCCGTACAGATTGTACAGGTTGTTACACAGAAATGTACAGGATGAATAACTTTCCTAGTATCTAGAAGCCGAAAAGGATCAAAAAAATTATATAGAATACATATATGTTACCATATATTTATACTCGTGTTGAAGACGTCTGTGAGCTGCTCAGACCAGGCAATCTATGAAAGAGAAATTGTACAAAGTGAGTTGGTGCATCTATGAACTCTGCATTCTTTAAAATATAGATGATCCTCTTCTTATTATTACAATAAAATGGTGTGGGAGTGGTAGCAGTAACACCCATGGAGCAACCATTAAAACCAAACAACTTCAGTAGTAGTTTGGGCCATGGCCCTATATTGAGCTTAGTGTAGGCTCTTTTCTAATAGGACATACTCAAAAGAAATCACCATGCAAATCTGGGATCCAAAATACTGACCCTCCACTAATTATTTATCATTACAGCCTTTCATTCATTTCTATCATGACTCTTCGCTATTTTTTTTGAAATATAGCTTTTCACTAATTAATTATGAGTTACATATGGGTACCCCTTCTATGGTGGCTCTTCACTAATTACATATAGGATACAACATTTTATCCATAGTGACTCTCCATATATATCATAACTGTTCACTGATTACTTATAAGTGAAAAGGTACAATGAGAGGATGCATATTTGAGTCGTGCTCTATCCTACTCTACTTATAATTGTTTAAATTGTTATAATTAATAATTTTGAATATAATAATTATTAGTTTTAGTAATTAAATAAAATTAAAAATTGTGATTGCTATAGATACCATTAATGATACTAATAATACAATTGTAATATTCTAATGAATATCATAATAATTGCACAAATAAGTAGAATCCTAATTAAATACTATAAGTATATTATATAGCTACAATTTTATAATTAGATGATGATGATGATGATAATGTATATTATATTGTATTAGAACATTAACAAATATAACTATAGAGAGATTGTAGGGTACAGAGATATATAATTTTGTTCCCTTACTCAAAAGACACCTCCTTAGAATTCTTGAACTCACAATAATGACTCTTCACTCGTTACTTATGATTATAACCTATCATTTATTGTGGCTCCTCACTAATTATTTATGAATGATAGATGGGTACACTATATGGTGACTATCTCTTTCTATGATTACAACCTATCATCTGTTGTGACTTTTCACTAATTAATTTATTTCTTGACTAATAAATATAGCTATATTTTTAATAATTATGTTCGCATTGATGCTCTCTTCGTGTTACTCAATTTAACGTGTTACATTTTATTTGTTATATTTAAATATCACATACATAATTTACTCATTTCACTAGGCATACGTCTAACATGGTTCGAAGTGAGCATAGCCATATTCTCATTCACTATATTATTTTTTAAATTATAGCTATCAATTTTATGTTATTTATATAACTGTTTGATAGGACTTACAAAGGAGGTGCTTCTCACTAATCTTGTAAAAAGTCACACTTAGGACACCCTAAATTTTATAAACAAAGACTGTGATTCAATTTAGGTCTTACTTGTTCACCAAGCTAATGATACTCCTGTCTAAGTAAGAAACCCTAATCTGAACAAATCCCGGGATTGACATCTAGTTAGACCTTTTTTTTTTAATCACCAAGCCAGTTATAGCCTAAGTAATTTATAAACACAAATCCAAACAAATCCCAATAAGGAAAGATAGAGACAATAAGACACAAATCCAAAAAAATCCTAGTGGGGAAGAATAGAGACAAAAAAATTCTTATATTTATCCAACTAAAGGGAAAAGATGAGATTAGTCCACTAGTTCATATGAACATATGAGTACAATGTTTCAAATTGATTCTCGGCCGATCTGATGATTCCGGATGTCCGGTAGTTAAATTTTAGTTTTTCTTTCTACAACTTCAAATCACTTAAAATTTTAGCTGTGTGCTTTTCTCATTAAGGCGCACCTAATAAAAATATATCAAAAATTATTCGTGACGAACAAAATGACCAAAATACCCCCAAAAAAGCACCTTGAAAGTAATCGAGTGACTTTCTCTCTTTAAGGGTCTGTTTGATAACTAGAAGGTAAATGTTCCCTAAAAATTGGAAGTTCTTTTTTGTCAGGAAGAAAGAAGTTACGGTAAGAAGTTTTGAGTTTCAGTGTTCGATAACCTGCTGGAATCACAAAGAAGTTCTAGGTGTCTGTATTTAACAACCTGCAGTAATATTAAAGAAGTTCTAAGTATGTGTGTTTGATAATGTGCTCGAAGCTTAGGAAGTTCTAGATATGTGTGTAATTAGCTGTAGAAGTTCTAAGCAAGATTTGAAATCTTAAGGTTGAGACCTAAAAGTTACTTATTTTTTATTAATTTTTTAGATTTTTTTTTGGGATAAAATATCAATTGAAAGGAAAATACATTTCATTGAGAGAGAGAGAGAGAGAGAGAGAGAGAGAGAGAGAGAGAGAGAGAGAGAGAGAGAGAGAATTTAATTGATGAGTGAGAGAAGTGTCCTACAGAGAAGCTTTGGATTTTGGATAGGGGACCATTGTCCTAATCTCTATCACTTTTAAAAAAATAAGTTTATTTTTCAGAACTGGTCGAATCTCATCTTCAGATCATTTGGATTTGCACTATAGAGTTTGGCGCCTGGCATTTCGAGCTAGACCCGTGCATGAAGAAAGAAAATCCTCAAAAAAAGATTTCGCACCAATTTGAATCATATTCGTTATCTTTTGCTAAAATCTCTTTTCAAAACAGTTTTCATCAGAGAATTTTCAGGAAAATCCTTTTTATGGGGAAGTACAAAAAGTCCGGTCTTTGCTTTCATGCACAAGTCCCGCACTTTTGTCCTCCTCCTCATTCTCCGATAGCAATTTTAAAAACCTAGCCGCATTTCTATAGTTAGGGACCTACTCAAACCTAGCCTATCCACAGTTTAGGGAAAAAAATTCGAGTGTTTTGTTTGCTTATTACAATTGATTAGTCTTAGATCTCTGCTCGGATCCACTTTTGGTCGAATTTGAAACCTTCTGAGTCTAAGTCTAGGCTTGTACCCGGTCTAGCCCATGTCCGAACCAAGGTTATACCCAGATCTGAACCTAGGCCCCTTTCTGGTCTGAGCCAAGGCTCACGCCAAATCTCACCTAGACCTTAGTCCAGGTCTATATTCGATCTAAATTTGAAACCTTCTGGGTCCAGGTCCAAGCTTGTGCTCAGCCTAGCCCAAGTCTGAACCAGGTTTACACCTAGGTTCGAACCTAGTCCCCCTTATGGTCTGAGCCAAGGGCTTGTGCCAAACGCAACCTTGATCCAGTCGGGGTTAACACACGTTCTGATATCCAATCCTTCTAGGTAAAGCCCAGGCTTGTGCTCAGCCTAGCTTAGGTGCAAACCAGGTTCACGCCCAGGTGCGAACCAGGTTCACGCCCAGGTCCGAACCTAAGTCCCCTCTTGGTCCGAACCAAGACTCGTACCCATCTAGTCTAGATCTCAATCTAGATCCTAGCCTAGATCAATGTATAGAGTTGCCTCTAGAACTAGACTATGTTCGTCTTAGCTCAGGGTTTAAACCGAAGCCTATCGAGTCTAGCAAGTTCCATCTGGTCCAGCCCTAGCCTTGGTCTTAGTTTAGGGTTTGTGGCTGGAATTAAACTCGGCTCACCTTAGCACAAGGCCCCAACCTAGGCTATCAAATCTAGCAAGGCCCAAGTCTAGATCAGGTCCTAGTCCATCGAGTCTAGATTATGTTCTGAGACTAAGTTCAAATAGGGAGAAGTCGTCATGTCGGCCACCCAAGGCGACTATGATGATTGCTCCACTACCGACTCCAAACCTAGCGTTCCCAAACCTAGGGACCAGTATGCCGCAATCCCTTGGGATTATGGCCACAACCCGGGTTTGTCCATTTTTTGGTGCCCAAGTCTTCAATTAGAGGAAGAGTCTAATGGATCGGTTCTAGATCTTGAAATATATGTTGCTTTTAAGCTAGCTCAACCCAAAAAACTTTGAATGATCAAGGGGTTCGACCTGAGGTCATCCTTCAAGGGCTCTTAGGCACCCAAAGTAAGAATAGAGTGAAGGAGAAGGTTCATGTAGTGTCAAATGCTCATTCCCTAACTCAAATCAAGAAAATTTTGAGCCACGACAACCTCAAAACCCTAATAACCAGGACCCACTTAGTTCTAGGGGATCTAACCTAGCCTCAAGCCACCATAGTACAACTCATGATAACTTGAACATTGTACGAAACAAAGGTATCGACCTGAACCGACCCCTAGGGGATGTAGGTATCTAAGCTGCCCTCCAAAGTTTAGTTGACCGAGGCTAGATTATTCAAGCCCCAGCACATGTGTCGGTCCCAAACCAACTTATTACTATAGGACAATCAAGTCAACCAATTCTTCAATCGGTCCTTGCAATCCATCTGGTCCAACATACCGTACAATTCCTTTAGCCGTTTGCGACACCTATGGCACAATACATCCCTCAAGCCCACGTATACCAAACCACCCCGATGACTGTGGCTCATTAACCTCAGGTCCATATGTCCAATACATATCCCAAGACTTGACTCATTAGTCTACACTTGGGAACCTACCAGTTAGTGGGCCTACCATCATGCCGAATGCCTAATACGAAGGAATCATGAAAGCAATGTAAGACATGCTTATGAGACTGGGCATTCACGATGTTTTACCCCAAAAGGCCCGGGTTCATGTGACCTTAGGAGGCATGGAGGACCTTCCCTTTGGATTCGTCATCCTAGAAATTCGAAACAAGTTCGACGGGAAGAGAGATTCAGATACCCACGTTAACGCCTACCTTCTCTCCGATCGAGCTTTGTGAGATAGGCCAAATCAATTGAAGGCCATATTTTTGAAAACGTTTTCTAGCCAAGCTCTGAACTGGCATCGAAGAATGATGTGTAATCAACCGTACATCACTCCAGATGAAATGTTCAATTTATTCGTTTCTCATTTTCGTGGATTGACACCAAGGCCTCTCTGATTGGGTGAACTCAGTGCAACAAAACAAAATCCAGGAGAATCCTTTGAAAACTTCATCAATTGATTCCACAAGGTGGTCATACGGGCCATTGAATGTCCACTCACAAACCTGACCAAGATCTCCATGGCCTTAGAAAAGGCTACTTCTGAATATAGGACATTCTTCAGCCAAGGTCTTATCCCTTACTCTTTCTACTCCTTGACTGAGCGGGTGGCACATCACGAAAGGGTCAGAGGAACACCTCTCAACACTAGACTTGGGAACAAACCTATAACCACTCCTCAAAACAAGATAAATAAAAACAACAATAACAACAACTAGGGGAATCCTTCCTGCCAGGTTAATGAAATTGCCATTAACGGGCCGGCTCGAGGTTTTTTCATTCAACGAAGGAATCAGAATCAAAACCAAAAGGGTCGGCCTAGAGTCAACACTCAAAATAATAACCAAATGAGAGTGGGTAATTTCACTCCTCTCAAAGACCCATTAGAAAAAGTACGGGAATTGCTCCTATCTAAAGACATGGTTTACCTCCCAGCACCATCCGAGTCACCATTCCAAGTCACGGACAAGAGAAAGTGGTGCAAATGGCAATGAAATCATGCACATGACAACTAAAATTGCTATCATTCGAAACGGGTTATTCAAGTGTTGATCGATAGCGGGGGACATCATGTCCTACTAAAAAATTAGCCTGTTGAAGAGCCTAATCAAAACATGGGTATGTTCACAAACCCTCTTTTGAAAAATACGGCCACAATAGCTGGAAAGAAAAAAACTCAGGACAACCCAAAAGGAAATGTTGTCATTCACATGATCGAGAATGGAGACAAAAAAAAAGTCCCGACTCAATTCATACTCCCTTGTGGTCACCACCATAAGAACCCCAAGAGGACCAATTGGATCTTCTAAAAGTGACCCTTCGCCTCAAAGCCTCGACAATCCACCTAAGTGAGACCAATATGATGAAGACGATATGTTAGAAATCGATGTGGTCTAGATTAATGAGAAGGGATCATCCTCCATTCGAGGGGCCAACACTCCAAAGTACCCCATCACTCTCGCAAAGGCCGACCCTATCGAGCTTCAACCAGGTGACAACTTGACTCGAAGAGGCCGAGTATTCAAGCCCATCCGTTTGATGGCTGATACCCTCAAAGAAAGAATAGGGACAACCTACGAGCCCAAGCAACTAGCGATTACCATAAATCAAGAACCCCAAAAGGAGTCAGGAGTAAACTCGAGCACTTATGATTTGCTAGCTCATCTTGGCAAGATCCAAGCTCATATCTCCATCTTGGAGTTGCTCGCCAACTCACCAACACATAGGACCTAGATCGAGAAGGTCCTCGCCAAGACGCACATCCAACCAGAAGAGCTAAGTGGGTTGATCAACTAGTTGACAACACCAATGCCAATTGTGCTCACGGACGACAACATCCCAACTAGCTTTAACCGCTTTCACGTCCAACCATTGTATATCACCGTTTTCATCGAAGGATATGAGATAGGGAGGGTGCTCATTGACAATGTGACATCCTTAAATATATGCCCTATGAAAACAATGAAGCAGATAGGGGTAGACCTCCCAAACCAAATATAGAAATAGTTTGAGGCTCCTTTCATTATTCCTGAATGTTCAAGCCACGAAACCAGAGCCTATTGTGGAACATTACAATGTGTTTTCTTTATTTTAATGTTATAGAGAAGGGTTACATAGAAGTGCGATCATTTTTTTTTTAAATTTCCATTTTTTTTAAAAAATTCTATATAATCTCTTTCTCTTACACACACATAGTAAAAATAGAAATCGGTATATATATATATATATATATATATTCCAATAGGATCCAAGACATCAATAAGTTCATTATGACTGGATCTTTTACTAAAGTAATTTCCTCTGATAGGAGGAAATTTTTGTTGCAGTAAATTTCTTGAGGAATGGCGCTATTACGCGGAATGTGAAATTTCTCGAGGTAGTAGAACTCCACCACTATAATTCTACATGAAAAATAATTAGGGAAAGTTTTCTATACTTCTCCTACAACATAGAATTTCTGTCCTCCCCCATATCCAACAGTCCATGTTGACTGGATGGTTAAGATTGCCCCAATCACTATGTCAAGTCTCTACACTATTTTA
Source organism: Amborella trichopoda (assembly GCF_054954075.1). Classification (NCBI taxonomy): domain Eukaryota; kingdom Viridiplantae; phylum Streptophyta; class Magnoliopsida; order Amborellales; family Amborellaceae; genus Amborella; species Amborella trichopoda. The sequence continues at coordinate 30,644,796 of NC_142345.1, read as the reverse complement.
GTTTTAGTTTTTTTCTATAAAGTATTTTGACACCAAATTTTGGACATCCAATCTTCTATTAAACTCGCACTAGCAAAAAATATAAAAATAATATTTTCAATAAAATAAAATGATCAAAATTCCTCTGAAAGACTCAAGGGATATTTTAGTCATTATATTTTATGAAAAAGTTATTTTTAATTTTTTTTTAAAGCTGCGCCCCAATGAGAAAATGGCATGTACCAAATTTCATGTTCATCAAATTTGTATTAAAAAAATTTTTAAAAAAAATGCTTTGAGACGTTGGATTTAAGATCAAACGGTGAGTGGCGCTCTTGATCAAAATTGGACGGCTGGATGGTCGGGGAAGGATAGAACTTCTATGCTATAAAGGAAGCATAGAAGCCTTTCCCAAATAAATAAGATAGGGTTCATAAGTTTATTAAAATTATATTAAACTAAAAAGAAAAAGGTTATTTCACTTGAGGAACAACTCAAATTTCTAATACTTTAAAAGACATCCAAAACATCTAGTACATAATAAAATAAAATAACTTAAAAGACATCCAAAAAATCTAGTTCATAATAAAATAAAATAACTTTGACATCCAAAAAATCTAGTACATAATAAACTAAAATAACATGATTTTTCAATCAAACTTACAACTTTTTCAATGTGCAGGTCTTCAATCAAACTTACAACGTTTTCAATGTGCAGGTCCTTTAAATCTGACATTCAAACTAGCTCTTACGGAGTCATTGATCATCTCTCCCTGCGTATTCTCTTCTCAATCTCTATATCTAAGCATATTAAATACATAAAGGAAAAAGTTTATATAAGGTTGCAGCCTTAAAATGTAGAACTACTGATGCACCTTAAAAATCTATCGAAAAATATTGTTTTAATGTTTAAAAACACTCTAATTGATCATCTCGACATGGAGATATATGACTATAAAAAATAAAAAGAATTTTGAATCCTAAAAATAGTGCATCTTACAACAATTTATCTAGACCGTCCATTTTCAAGATTTCCTCATGTTTATTGATCTACTTGATTTTAACCGTTTTTGGAGTTTAAAATTTTACAATTAGTTATGAAAATAGATTTTGAGATAATTTTAAAAAAAACATTATATCAAAATTATATGCCATAATAAAATTTGGAGGTGCACCTTAATTGGATTGTTTAAGGTTGCAACCTTATGGAAACCACACCCATACATAAATGTTTATCTCAATCAATTTCCTGGATTCTCTTTCTCAAAACTGAAGACAAAGTGAGACTCCAAACTCATGTCTTTCCTAAAATTCAAATATCTAATTTTAATTTTGATTAATGATTTTAAAACAAAGAATATTTACAATTTAAAGTATGAATTTATAATGAAGAATCTTCAGAATCAACATTGTTGTTATAAAATAGAGTGATTTACATACGGACCCTAAAGTGTTTTCTAAAATACAAAATGCTTCATTTATAGGTAGAAATAACTAAGAAGGTCGGTCATCATGGCTCTATTTATTTTTTTCAAAATTGCCTTTCGGTCTGAGGATTGAATCCTAGGTCCAAATTTGTTGTTTGTTTTCTTGTTTTTATTTTATTTTTTTTGATTTTTTTGTTAGTAGGGTATTGCTCCAAGCTTTAGGATAGTGCTCAACTAATAGAAACACTAAAAAAATATATTAAAAGTCGGTCAGAGGATGTTCTTGGACCTAGAGGAAATTTTGAAAATATAGAAAAAATGTAGGTTGATCGACCTTATTTATAATTTCCACCTATAAGTGGAGCATTTTATAGTTTAGGAAATTTTTTAAGATCCCTACTTATATCGCTCTATCAATATGACATTTGTTAAGATAATTGAAAATCCAATTTTTTTATTATAGCATAAATTAGATACAAATGAACAAAAGGTTTCCAGTTTGAAATGGTACCATTTCTTAAATTGAAGCCATTAGCTAGTTTCTACTTGCTACATTCTCCATCAACTTTGCCCAAAATATGAGACCAAATACAAGTATTTAACCAGAAGAAATAATAACTTTATCTACTTATCAAGACTAAAGCAATACTTTGGAACCAGAAAATGAATAGGCCATAACATAAAAAAAAAAAAGAAAAAAGATAGAAATCAAAGGGAACATCATACTCATATCATCAATGACACAAGGAAGGTACTTATAAACCATTCACAAAAGGGCTACATATAAAATCCACATTGCACAAGGTTGTGCATAGCTAACCTTAAGGAAGGGCAAGCTCAAAGTTCCCTTTATTTACTGCAGATACTGGATAATAAGTACATGACTTGTAACCAAACACACAGGCCACATTAGACTAAAAGTCTAGTTATGGGGCTTGGCCTCAGTGTTCACCTCTGCTTTGGCGAGGGCGTCAAATTCAGTTTGGGAGCAACAATAGCACCCCCTATGGCCACAGCATCTGTGGCGACATCCACCACCATGCCCGCCGCCGTATCCACCACCATGCTCGCCGCCGTATCCACCACCGTGCCCACCATAGCCAGGGCTGTATCCACTGCCATAGTGCTCTGTTTGTGCAGCTTCCTTATCTACAACTTCCTCTGCCACAGCGAAACAAGCGCGACTGGTCATTTTTTAGTGAGAAAAAAACGAGAATAAGATTTTTGGAGTTACAGAAAAATCTTCATCGTGAACAATTAGAGCATGTTTTTAATAACATAATGTATATTTATCCCTCATTTATTTGCTAATATTTGATTTAGTGATGCAATCCGAGACATCTGATGAACTTGGAACGATACAAAGAATAATATTAAGGCCGCTACGGCATGCACAAATCTTCATGTGGTCTGAAAAAAAATGGCAAAATTTTAAAAGAAATTTAACAATTATTTCTGGAGTTCTTATATAGCATTCATAGTGAGTCCATGTATTTACCTATACAAATAAGCATTGTGAATCTTCTGTAGGAAACTTCGCATCGCCCCAGCCGTCTGATAACACGGCGGACGGCTGGAAGGCGTAGTTCTTCCAAACAAAGACTTTCACATTTTGGGGACTTTGAGTGGAGGATGTGAAACCTTCACATTCATCATCTAATGAATTTCCATATCTAACTAAATATGCAAAAGTTATTGAAAAACAATACATATACACAACTAAGCAACGTGTTTGTAAATGGAATGACACTCCTTACCAGCATCAACTTCTTTCTTCTCTGGCTTATTTTCATTGACCTCCTTAGCACAAACTTCAGAAGAGATGAGGAGGGCAGATATTAAGAGTATGCCTAGGATGAAAAGAGTCTTAGAAGCAATTTTCAATGAGCAAGTAGCACTTAATAAAAGAGTAGGATGTGAAGATCACCAAGAGTCACCCCTATTTATAGGAGTGGGAGAGGGTGGAGGGTGTGTTGAGACTTTTGAGAGAGACAGAGAGATGACAAGGAGCCCTTCTTATCCATTAAAGATTGTCGACAGGGGTGGCAATAGACCTGGACCCGACCGTATGGGTCCAAAAATTGTATCTGGCGGATCAGGTCCGGGTCCAAATATTGGACCCAAATAATATACGGGTCCGAGTCCAAATCTATGTGGACCCGACCCGTACCAAATCTGAATAGTACTATAATTCAAATAATATCTAAATATATAATATTTTAAAAATATTTAAATAAACATAACTATATATTGTAGTTATAATATTTGACGTAGTATTTAAATATATACTTCTTGTTATTTTTGGGTCCAGGGTCGGCCCGGCCCGGCCCGACTTGACCCGTTGCCACACCTAATTGTGGAATGGGGTGGGATGGTAGTCTTAATTGGGGCAACCTCATGTGGTTGGTCCTTTTATATCCCTGAGAAAAATAGCAGTACCTTAGCCAGCCACTATTGGATCCTAAGCCACTACAGTGCAAGTTGCTACACTGTGAGAGTCCAAAACCTCCACTTACATGCTAGATGTTAACCACAAATGGAAATTATTCCAAGAAGTTGGGTCCCTTCCCAATTAAAATCACACCTAGAACTGCAGAACCACGTTGATTACAAGCACAGTGGGTGGATGGGGAGTAACTTATTGAAGTGAGATTGGATATTTCATGGGAAGGACTACACGAGAGATGAGATGAGATGAGATAGATAGAAAATGAAATTTCCTTCCTGAAAATAGGGTTACCCAGTCCTTTTTCCAAAATATCTATTATTTTGTATTTTGTATCAAAAATTTATTTTTGGATTTGGATTTTGGGTCCAAAGTTGGGGTCGAGAATCTCAACTATGGTGGCCAAGGGAAATCCTATTTTATTTTTGAAATTTAAAAATAATTTCATATATTAAATATCCCATATTGAAGTTCCACCTTTGAATGCATGAAGTGCATTTTAATTTTATCTCTTTTTTTGTACATCTGATCAAGCTCAAATTTAGTATTATCTTGCTTTTCATCATCATATATATACACATATATTTAACAATTAATTTAAAATAAATAAAATTACCTAAATATCTTTGAATATTACAAGGTATTTTGGTTATTTATGATTTTTAAATATTTTATTGGTGTTATGATGATGAGAAACACAAAAACATACTAAATTTGAGCTTGATCCGATGTATAAAAAAATAGATAAAATTAGAACAAACTTCATGCTTTCAAAAAGTGTAACTTGAGTGGGAATTATGAAATATATTGAAGTATTTAATTTCAGGAAACTAAATATGATTTTTTAGCGAATTCCCCTAAATTGTAAAAATAAAAATAATACCTTTTTAATAAATTTACCATCTATTTGTTTTTTGGTTAAGATTTTTACATTAAAATGGATATAGTTAAGGAACTAGGTCTTAAGACACATAAAATACATTTCCCTGACAATATCATCTCTTACACGTTCATATGTCAGGTCTGTGTGATCAAATAGTACATTGGATACCAAGGGCCAGATACATAGTAAGAGGGGTTAGGGGCGGGGCCATAAATTGTGGCCCAAGAGTCGGGCTGAGCCACTAAAGGGCGAACACGATAGGGACCACTTATTAGTTTCCTTTTTTTGTCCAAACGTGGCAGCCATCCCTGACGGGGCCGCAAGACTTAGAAAAGGGCCTCTTTAGTCCAGTGGTCTATGCCGAGCCGGGCCTAAGTTGGCCCATGGGTATAAGGGCCAATTCTGACCCAGCCCATTGCCATCCCTACTCGTAATCAATTTTAAGAAGAATCACAAACAAAAATCTACTTTGAACTCTTGAAACCCTATATGTGATCATCCATCAAATGAATACTCGATGGTCATTCTTGAAGCTAGAATTGATTGGAGAATTTTCTTGTAATGCAAATTAAGATTATTGTTTTTAGGTTGACACGAGTGAGGATGATAAAACTTTTGGGTCAAACTCATTCTTCCGGTATGATATTTTAACCATGGGACTAAATCTATAATTTGGTCCTACAGGACAAAAATTTATGTCTTTAAAAAAAAGTTTATATAAGCTGTTAACTTTATACTACTGAAATAATGTGCATTTCAAAAATCTTCAGGGGAGAGTTTTTAGAGGTTGGAAAACCTTTTAATTTATCATCAGCTCAAGATTTATAGATAGGAAGAACAAAATTGGCAGATTATATTATTTTAGAATTTTGAATTTCATAACATAGGATAAAAATAGTTTTTCAAGTCATTATAGAGTTTTCTATAGTACAACTAGATCTCCATACCAAATTTAGAGATGCTCCTTACTTCTACAGTAAAAGAAGGGCTCACCAAAAAACTTCAACATGCAATATTATACAAGAAAATAAGAGAGAGAGGTATCTAAAATGTGTTGTTCGCGGGTACCTACAATAATACATTTGATAAGTATGAGGCTGGAGTGCAATCCCAAGCTTGGCATGGTGGATGAATACAATTGACGTGTTCACATCATTTATAAACTTTTACCTAAAATTATGTGCAAGAATCATTATTGTCTTTCAAAGTTCTCAAAAAAAAAAAAAAAAAAAATCTTGAACTTTGCGACACATCCTCAGTCACTCAATTTGTCATCTAATTAATCGTCATCATCATGAAACCTTATTTTCGGGCTTTGGGCTGGGACGGACATGGCCAGGCCCTGTGGCTGCCTTAATTCTTATAAAGCCAAATACAATTTCCACGTGTATATGTTTTCACTCCATTTCTGGATTGGTTTTAAATAAGTAGAACCAAAATTTTGTTGGTTTCTTGTAGTTTTCTGGACAATTTCATTCGCTTGTAATTAAAAACCAAATTAGTTTTCCGGCCAAACTTTCTAAAGATAACGATTCTATAAATTTATCATTGCAAATGCCATTTAGGATGAAAAAAGTTGATTTACGATAAAAAAGCAATTGGAAACTTGAAAAACCTGTCTCAAATGATAGTTTAGTGAAAAAAATATTCATATTTCAGACTATGAAAAATTGCGTAAGGCTTTAATTTTATAGGGTTACAAAACCCTGTGCAGGTTGTTGCAAAGAAAGGTACAAGATGAATCACCTTCCTAGTATATACATGCAGAAAAGTAACAAAAATATTAGATAGAATAATACATTTATATCACCATATATTTACACTTCCACTCAAACTTGAGATGGTTTCAAAGAAATTATGGAGAGTTTTAGAGAGAAATTAAGAGAATTGAGTTGCAGTATATGTTGTGTTGAAGACGTCAGCGAGCTGCTTAGAGGAGGCAATTTATGAAAGGGAAATTGTGCCTACCAAAATTCTTGGCATACAAAGTGAAAGTCACTTCAATATGCTTGGTGCATCTATGGAACTGTGCATTTTTTTAAATATAGATGACCCTCTTATTCTTACAATAAAATGGTGTGGGAGTGGTGATAGTAACACCCATGTCAGCGAACAACCAATAAGACCAAACAACTTCAGTGGTAGTTTGGATCATGGCCCTATATTGAGCTTAGTGTAGGCTCTTTTCTAATAGAACATACTCAAAAGAAATCACCCTACAAATCCAGGATCTAAAATAACGACCCTCCACTAATTATTTATGGTTAGACCCTTTCATTCATTTCTATCATGACTCTTACCTATTTTTTTGGAAATATAGCTCTTCACTAATTAATTGTGAGTTACATATGGGTACCTCTTTTATGGTGACTCTTCACTAATAACATATGAGTCCATAGTGACCCTCCATATTTATCATGACTCTTCACTGGTTCTTATAACTGAACTCTTGAAGGGCTCCTAGGCAAGTCTTTCTATATGATAATAGCGACCAAGTCAATTTGAACTCTATGCATCAAGTTAGCTTAAACCTGAAGGACTTATTTTAGCCTCAAATGTTAGGGGACTTAGTTTCCTTGTGAACCATTATTTTATCAGCAGATATGCTCATTCCTTGCAATGGGCTCTGGAAAATTTAGACGTCCTGTGCAGAATCAATGTTTTCGTCCTTCTCATCTCATAAGTGAGAAGAGAGAGAGAGAGAGAGAGAGAGAGAGCTTCCTACTGTAAAGGGGGGGGGGGGGGGGAGAGAGAGAGAGCTCTCTCAAAGTCTCTCTCTACCCCTGTGTGTGTGATTGAACAAAGTTAAACTTGGGTCGACATATTTTTTCCAACCTGCTTGATTTAGTAGCTATATAGCTTAACATATCTTATTTTCTTCTGCAGGAAACTTCTGGTGGAGCTATTTGAGGGTATCCGTGACCATGTATACACTCCAAGGCACAATTGGACAGTCTCGATACGTCAGCATCTCAATGAGAGCGCGGGTGAGAAAGGTTTCATTTGAGAATCTCAGCTTTTCAAACGCTTTTCATTCCTTGCCCACCCCTTACCAGAATGCTTATGTCGAGCATCTAAAACTTCTGGAAAACGTACTTGAGAAACTGCTGGAAATTTTACCGACATGGAGAGTAGCAGTCTGTTGCATAGTGTTGAGGACGAATGTCCCCTTTGGATACAAGAACTTGTCAAAACTCAGTCGAAAGTGACTGTCACCGATGAAGATGGCTCTGATGAGGGAGAGTCACTGGAAAATCAAGAAAGCGAAGAAGGTTCACCAGAATCTGATGAGGCGTTTTCTGGCCGGTCATCCGAACAGGATGACGAGATGGATCCTGACGATTAGTGTAATGGCTCGTTTGAATTTTCCTATTACATGGAACCAGAATGGTCTGGTTTTTTTCGATGCCCTCCTTTTATGGCATTTTTTGGGGCCGCTCTGAGAGTGAGAGAGGAGAGAGAGGAGGCACGCTGTGCGGCTGCACAGGAATTCTTTTTGTACCATTGCTTGTAAATCCAGAGAGAGAGAGAGAGAGAGAGAGAGAGAGGCACGGGGTGGGCAAATTAGTTTTGGGGTGTGTGCTTTCTTGAGGGCCTCCAGCCTAAAAAGGGTATACCGTTTGTATGGCCTGTGCAAAATATAGGACTAATTTTTTCTGCAATTTGATTGTGAGGTGGTGTTTCTCAATTCGAGTAGTGAAATTGGTTTATGGCGAGCTTCAGCACGAAGTGCTTGTCTTTGGAATTTCAGGACCTATATAACATGGTCGGGGTTTTGGTGGTGTAATCATAAATATGAAAAACAAAACAAAAAAAGTTAAACAATGAGCAATCTGAAATTTTCTATTTTGGTTTTTGGAATGTTCATTGTTGGGGAAATATCCCTGTGCACCCAATTTTTTATTTTCATATGTGAATAGAACAAAATATTTAAAATATATCTCCTAATTTTTGATTAATTTTGACCACTTTTAACTATTTTTTTCGTCCTAATAAATATAAAAAAGACATGTTAATTCTAAATCATTTCTCTTTACGTAATGTATTTCCCCTCAAAAATTTTCCTCTCTTCTTTGAGATTCTTTCAAACCCCTTCTCTCTCTATGTAATTTTCCCTACTTTATCTAGGTCTCTCGCTCTCTCTTTACCTTGTGTTTCTTGAAACCCCTATCTCGTATTTTGGGTTCCAAAAACAGGCACAATCTACATACAGGTAATCATCCATGCGAATAATATCCAATCAATTAATTGTAAAAATCTATAGAAATTAAGCAAATATATAAAGAAAAATAAACCATTGAGAGAAAGAGAGTGGGAAAATAGAGAGAGAGAGGGTTTGGAAAAAGTCGTTGAGAGAGATTTAGGAGAAAATCACATAAAGAGAGAAATGATGGTGTTTCGAAATGATATACTTTTATTATATTTGTTTGGGCAAAATAATAAGTTTAAAGGGGATAGAGTTTGTTTAGGGGGTTAAAAGATACAAGACTTAGAATTTCTATGATCCAAGATACGTTTTGAAACTTTGGATCTAATGAGATATAAAATTTAAAAATGGAAAGTATGGAGATATTTTCTCTAATTTTTATACTAGTCTAGTTTAGTATTTAAAGTCTGTTTTTGTTTTAAAATTTGTGATTGGAAATTTTTTACAGTGTACTCCCCTTTCAAAGTCCATCCTAGAGATGGAATTTCTATTTAAATTTCAGCAGTCAATTATTCGAAAAATAAACAGAATTTGAAACTATATTATTATACAAGACTTAAGATGACCGGTACAAAAACGAAGTTAAAATCAAGTGTTTTTTGTTTTTTTTAGATTCAAAATAGTGGTGGCTGAGATCATGAACCCTTTAAATTTTAGATCCAAATCCATATTTAAGATGAGCTAGATTGGAAGGAGACTGCACATGAATAGGGTGAGTTGGCTAATGCACCAAAACTCCATACTCCTGTATCATACAGGGAAACTGAATTCGTTACTTTCTCACTAAGTTTTGTTTACAAAATCCCGGGGATCCCTTGAAAGCTTATTTTCCTCTTTTCCTGTACATAAAAGTTATTTTACCTACAATATTCAATATCTAATGGGGCATATGGATGCATCCGTTGCTTTGTGCACCTTCAAATTTTATCATGGTATATAATTTTGATGTAAAATGTTTTTAGGATTATCTCAAAATTTATTTTTACATCTAACTATAAAATTCTAAATTTAAAAAATGGTTAAAATCAAGTAGATCTATAAACATATGAAAATCTTGAAAATGGACGGTGTAGATACTATGTTGTAAAATGCACTATATCTGAGACTTAAAATCTTTTTATTTTTCATGGTCATACATCTCGATGTCGAGATGATCAATCAAAGGTTTTTCCAACATTTAAACTGCCTTTTCCGATGGATTTTTGAGGTGCATCCGTAGTTCTCCATTATAAGGTAGCATCCTTGTATAAACTTTTTCCATATCTAAATGTTGCATGTACTAATCTAAGTACTTACCCTTATCTTATTTTCTCTCCTGTGAGCCCTTTCTATCACTCTACCCCTTTATGCCCTTCATGAGTCGGGTCTCTCTCTCTCTCTCTCTCTCTCTCTCGAATTGATAAAGAAAAGAGCATGAATTTCAATACATCTCAGTCAGAAAGTGTTTAGTGCTGGTTTTGGGGTCAGTTTGAAATCTTTTTTCAATCATATAGAAAGTAGTGCTTGTATCAAGCTCTAATGGTGGGCAATCTGGGGACATTTTTCTTCTATAGATAAACTATGAGCCGTTTAGAATGACCGTGCTTGTATCAAGCCCATAATGGTTCACACAAAAAATGATGGGCAACCATTCCCAAGTGGCGTACTAACGAACCTTATGATGAAGTCTTTGACTTCATTCTCACCATAGGTTAGGGGCTCAAATTCCCACCGACTTATCGTTTTCTTACCAAAAAACAATTCCCAAGTGACATCAGTCATATTTTTGTCATTTTATTGCAAATAGGATCTCAACATCATGGAAGTCTTGTTGTTCTTGGTGATAAGTCTTTATTTAGTAAGTTGTCTCAACATTTAGTGGAAAGTTATTGTGGTGGCAATTGTGACACAAATAGAGACAATTCTCACTATAAGAAAAGGGGCAAGCTTTCTATGCTTCCCTTACAACATAAAACTTATATACTTCCTCTTATCCAACCGTCTATTTTGAATGGAGGGCTAAGATTGCCCCAATCACCATGTCACGTCTCTACACTATTTTATTCTTAATTTTTTTCTATAAACTATTTTGACACCAAATTTTTGACGTCCAATCTTCTATTAAACTCTCACTAGAGAAAAATATAAAAAAAATAAAATGATCAAAATAACCTTGTTTCAAGGGTATTTTGGATAGTATATTTTATTGAAAATTTATTTTTAATATTTGTTATAGGTGCGCCCCAATGATAAGATCACATGTACCAAATTTCATATTCATACAATTTGTATAAAAAACTAAAAATAAAGTACTTTGAAACGTCAGATCTAAGATCAAACCGTGAGTGGCTCTCTTGATTAAAATTGGATGGCTGGATAGTATGGGAAGCATAAATCTTTTATGCTGTAGGGGAAGTATAGAAACCTTTCTCTAAAAAAGGGGCAACACACTCTCAATTGGGTGAAACCTTTTATAATCAATCAAAGGATATTATGATTTATAGTGCATCAACATTTCTCTTAATTTTCGGGACCCACTTGTTTAGATGGACTTTCTACGTAGAGAAAGATCTGCGAGTTGCATTCTCTATGGAACTGCTTCATCCATGTTGATATTCCAATTGCCTGTAGCAAGTGTTCTCAACATTTGCTGCTATGGATCCAATTCATACTTATCTATATAGATACATGTCAAACATCTTCCTTTCATATCAAATTGCTTTGGGGGAAATGGTCCATGTGTACTCCTATGAGATTCAGGAATAAATAGTGGTGACTATAGACTTTGATGGCTATATGACTACTAATACTATTGTTCTCTAGTGCTGGAATCTCCTCAACATTTTCAATTTAAGATCTAGATATATCTTGTGGATCTAAAGTCAACATTGATCTCTTCTTGCTCAGGACCTTCGAGTCGATCAAAACCACATTGCAGGGTTCAACTTCTCTCAGACCATTCTTGTCATACACATTCATAAGAAATACCCTTTTTAGAGTTATCAGCAATTCTAATAAAGACGGAATCCATGGAACTTATATCTAGTATAATAGTTAGTTAGGATAACAAAAACAAGTGACTCCCACGGATTCAAAAGGGATAGAACTTAGAAGGGGTTTGTAGCATAGATCTTCAAAGGCACCCTATTCAAAATGCACTCAACAGTCATAGCTCTCCAAGAGCTCAATGGGAAATTGCATATGCCATCATGGATCTCACAATGTCCAATAAAGTACGAATCCTATTCTCTACAACACCATATGATATTATTTTTTGTTGACGAATTCCTTGGTCATCAAAGAAATTCATGAATAGTATTGAGATGCACTCGCCCTTTTAGTTCTAAGAAAGTTAATTCGGTTTTAGACATCGGTTCTCAGTCTCCAACAGAAATCTTTATTCAACTGCTAAGATTTATGTGGAATTCAGTACACATATCCACAGCGCGTGTAATCTGACCGTAGTTCGTTGCATGTCTTCGCACTGTACGGGTTATCTGTATCTGGAAAATGATAACTTTTAAGGAATTTAATCTTTTAGCTTTAGGAAAGGGTACTGGATTTCACATTAATTAATATTCACATGTGTTATGTTTTGCTTTTGTTAATGTTTCCAAAAAATCTTCTCTAATTTAGACTTCCTCTCTCTCTCTGATATGGCACTTACTTAGATGCAAAAGAAATCGAAAACATCATCTGAAAATAAAGAGCAAACGAAGAAAGATTGTGCAGTAGAGCAGAAGAGAGGGAAGTGCAGAAAATAAAGCACTAGGACCAAAGTAAATAATTCATGCATAAGAAGTCCAACAAATGGACCATCCACAAGGTATGTTTCCAATCCTCTAAGGTACAAATTGAAATATCCCCTAGAAGATAGTCTTGACATTGAGTGAGCTCCTCCTCATATAGGAGCATAGAACATATAATGATGTAATATGGTCTAACCAAATCAAAACAAGGATCAATAGGATCACATGCCCACCATATCTTTGGTGATGTTGTTCCCTATAAAGTGCTCATGCCTCCCACTGTAACTAGATGAAGCGAACAGACCAGTTTGAATCCTTTGCTATGTGACCTGATGCTCCCGAATACATAATCCAACTTTCGAAAAAGCGGGTGAGCAACTTCCACCCTTATGCATACATTAGCAAACACAATGAGATCAAGCATTTGTTCTTGCTTTGGCTTAGTGCACTTATAAGGAAAATGGTCTGTCTTCCTGCAGTCAAAGTAGATTAAGAGTCTCCCATCTCTTAAAGCATAGTGCTTTTCTTGCCTCCATCCCCTTTTGGCACCTTGAGCCTTCATTTCCTTTTTCTTCTGGTGAATGTAGCCCTTATGGTTGCCCTTGGGTTTACTACCAACTTTGGGGCCTTCCATGCCTGTCAAACATAGCTGTGTTGTTGTAACTAGCAGAGTGGTACTTTGCCTCCAACTGAAGATATTAGAAAAGGTTGTTGCACACCTCTTGTGGGCCATCATTATCTTCATCTGTTCATAAGGAAGAGGTGACTGAAGATCAATGAAAATCTGTTGTGCACCACTCAAATCATCGCTAGCAGCACTTAGGTCATAAATCACACATGGAATTCTCTCAAAATGCTCCGTCATGGGGACGTTTTAGTTCATATCAAATGCCAACATGAGTATGTGTAACTTGTAGTTGAGGTGCTAGTGAATTGGAGCTTCAAGGCCTGCCTCATCTACCTGGATATTGGATAACTTTCAAATTGCCCAACTAATCATTGTTCATGGCACTTTGCATATTGTGAATTATGCAAAATGATCATTCTTAAGCCATGTTTATCATAACTCCATCCCACAAAGGACCTTGGGCTCTGTTTCCTTTCTCAATGGGACTCATGCTATTTAGTACTTCCTATTGACCAAGTTGGTACCTGATTTGTGAGGCTACATATCGTAATTCGTTCCAACTAGCATTTCTCCTCTAAGGAGGTTGGCTATCAGATCATTTGCTGACATTACAAGCTATATACTGAAAGGAAGTGAAATCCTTGTAAACAACCTCGATATATAGGATTTTCACACAAGGCTATGCATTAAAATTTTGTGTATCGTGTACCTCGCACTCTCTTGAATCTTCAAAGTTCAAGATATTCGAGCCTCCAAAACATCTCAAATCATATATTTCTCACAACCTTACTGGCCAGTGCTACTAATCATCAGTGATTCGGGATATGGAAACATGACTTATTATTCCTAGTTATCAAGTTATTGTTCATGCCTTCGGTGCAAAGTCCCACTATTAAGCACAATCAACTAGCAAGACCTTGCATATGCTGCTAGAGCTACCCCAAAGATTATATATATATATATATATATATATATATATATATATATATATATGGAAAAGTCTTTCCAACACTTATAGGCAAAAATGAATAGTGATTTCGTCTACCTTCATCACCGTCCAAATTTCATCGTGCAATCACAATTTTCCGGTACTGTTTTATTTTTAATTTGTTTTTTAGAAATCGAAATGATCTGAAATTTGACGGGTATCTATATCTTATTGAGGCGCATCTAAAAAAAATATAAAAAAAATTATTTGCAGAACATAAATTGACCAAAATACCTTCGAACTTTTTTGGGGGTATTTTGGTCAATGTTTTCCATGTAAAATATTTTTTTTTTATTTTCCAAGATTCCCCTATTTTTAATGAATACACACTCTAAATTTCATATCATTTTGATTAGTAAAAATAAAATAAAAAATAAAATACTACCAAATAATCGTGACCGCGGGATTAACTTTGGACGGTGATGGAGGTAGACGAAATCACTGTTCATTTTCGCCTATAGAGGTTGCGTAGTATTTTTTATATCTAAATATATATATATATGGAAGTATCTACAAAACGTCTATAGGTAAAGTTCTATAGTACTTCACATACTCCTCATCACCGTCTAAAGTTCGTCACACGGTCACAGTTGTCTGGTAGTATTTGAATTTTTATAATTATTATAATATTCAGATTTATCTAAAATTTGGGATGTGTGTACATCTATCCAAGTCATACGAAAATAAAATATTAAAAAATAATAGTCATAAAATAAAATGATGAAATTACCCCAGAAACCTTATAGGGGTATTTTAAATAATTTTTATCATTCTAATTATTTGTTTTATATTTTATTTATGTGCATCTCACTAAGGCACGTACACCTACAAAATTTTAGATCATTATGATTTGTAAAAGACATATTAAACTTAAAATACTATCAGACATTTGTGACCGTGTGATAAACTTTGAAAGGTGATAAAGCTGTAGGTGAAGTATTGTAGAACGTTACCTATAGGCGGTTTGTAATGTTTTCCTCTATATATATATTCTATCAGCACCACCAGACATATAAATAATAAAAACATCTGGCAGAGCATGTGGCTTGCGGAATAATAGCACCTCTTGTCCGGCGTTGTTATTGTCTAACGAGAGGGCAACTAGGGGGTGCTCCTCGTAATTTATGGATGAAATAGTATCAAATGGTAATATACGGATAGAAAGGTGTCTGTATGTAAATCGCTCAATTACGTTTTGAAGCCATTTTTAGCATGCAATAGAAAAAAAAATCTCTTCTATATTTTTATTACACGTGTCCATCATCGTAAAAATCTACATTACTATGGGGGATCGAAATGGATTGTAGATTTTCAATTTCTTATTATGGCTTCTTTTTTTTCCCTGTTTTTTCTAAACTATCTAAATAAGTTTAGGGTTGGTTTGGATGTACCCAAATTTGAGATTTTTTTTTGGTTATATGAAGAAAGAAAATACTAAGAAAGAAAAAGTGGGGTAGTTTGGGAAATCTCATAATGTTTTTTTATCTGATAAAAAAAATCTCAATTTACCCCTAGAACCCAAATTAGACGTGGAATTAAATTCTTTTGGCTTGAATGTTTTTTGCTTGGAATCACTAGGGCCTTTCTGCCTCAAGATCCTAAGTCTATAATGTCCTAATGCAATGATTTTTTTCATTTTTTTTTATATTTTCTGGATTTTAGTTTGGTGTTATTTAGGTTTTTAGTTTTCTTTAGGGTTAGTTTTGTCTTTATTAGTTGTAGAGATGATACGTAGATTTGAAATTGTATTTATTTTGAAGATGAAGTTGTTAGGATATGTTAAAAGACGATACAAGAAGACATAGAGATTTAGGTAAGATGGAGAGCTTGAAGGAAATAGAGAGAGAAAGAAAAAAAAAATGGAGAAAAGAAGAACAATTGGCTTTTGAAATTTATATAAAGATCTTTGGGGTAGACTCCCTCTCTGAACGTCTATATTATCTAAGCTTTTATTACTATTTTTATTTTAATTGTTTCTTTTCCATCTTCCTTGTATCTCCTTCCTAAGTCTCTCTTTCTCCATGCAAAGGATCTATCTCTCTCTTAAGTACGGTCTTTCTCTTTAAGCTCAAGGCTTACACTTCTGTGTATTTCAAAATAACAATATGGTTTTGCGTGGTTTTTCTAAGCTATATTTTGTAGAGAGAGAAAACTGTGGGTTTGTAGTCCCCATTGAAGAGGAGAATGTAGATTGAATAGTATTTAAGTGTAGTTATTCTCATACCTTATACTTTTACTACAAAAGTGAGAGTGATTGTGCTTGCGCAGAGCATGTGATTGTATGCGTGGGCATGGGCACAAAGGAGCTTGATGACACGCTTTGCACTTGCATCGGCATGCACTTGAGTACAAGTCAAGTTATCTTTTTGTGAGCATGGCTTGTGTACGACATCCAACGGTCACTTTTTGTGAGCATGGCTCGTGTAGGACATCCAACGGTCACTAGCCGTTGAAGAGGTGGGACGATGCATGTGCTTGAGTACGGGCGACGTTATCTCTTTGTAAGCATGAGTCGTGTAGGATATCCAATGGTCACTAGCCGTTGAAGAGGTGGAGGCTTGTAACAACAACAATCAAGATTGAGGACGTGTATGTAACTTGTGACTGTTGGTGGTGTATGTAACCATTCCTACAATAAATGGGCAAGGCAGCATATAAGAGCTCTATAAAAAATGGTCCTTTTTTTCCATACGAAAATGACTACGAACACACTTTTTTTTTACACCATTCTTTGCAAAATTCTAGAGAGCATAACCAAAAACTCATCTCTCTCTTTACTCGTTTTTTTCTCTTTTTAAAAAACACAAGGCTCTAGTTTCTACTGCGGCCTTTAAGCTCTGGTAGATAGAAATTTGAAGCATAAAAATAGACCTTTCTATTTTTCTGTATCCTATGGACGAGTTGCCCCTATTTATTTATTTATTTTTTATTTTTTTCACCAATATGGACGAGTTGCCCTTCAAACATAAAAAGAGGCCTTTCTATATTATGCACACCTATTGCAATATCGAAGAGAGGCAGATATCATCTTGAGATAGTACTCCTATGTGCTCGAAAACAAGAAAGATTCAAGCTTCTATTTTTCTTTATTTGTAATATCTTTTTGCCCCTTTCCTCCGAAACGATTTTTCAACATCTCTGCAATAAGTTTTCCATCATTCTTAGGGTTTTGGTTTGGGTTTTAGGTTATGACTAGCTGATTTTGTTGGCAATTTTGTTTAAGGTCAAGAGTTGAGAGTCATATAATATAGGAAAAATTACAAAAATCCCCATTTTCTTTACATTTTTTCCCGACCCAACATTTTTTACTGCAACTTTTTCCCCAGAACTAACTTTTACAACAAAGACTCCTCTAAGTAAAAAAGTCATAGTTTGGAGGATGAAAATACCCTTGTTGTCTGGCATTGAATTGTGGCTGTCCAACACATAGACCAAGTGGTCCCACATATTGTAAATGCGGTCCGGCACATAGACCAAGCAGTCCGGCAGTAGTGCCTCTCGGTCCAACAAGCGTATTTTTGTCCTCCAAAATATTACTTTTTTACTTCGGGGGTCGTTGCTGTAAAATTAATTTTGGGGTACAAGTCGTGGTAAAAAAAGTGGGTGGGGAAGAATGTAAAGAAAGTTTAGTCATGAGTTTTTTTGTAATCTCTATAATATAATTTTTTTATTTTTTTGAATTATTGAATTGACCTTTTTTGTATGATCCATTTGAGCGAGATATTCTATTTGGGTCATTATAAATATACAATTTAATGTTGCAATTCTTTTTTTGGGTGGTGTGGATGTTTCCTAACATTGCTTTTAATGAGAAAATTTGTGCTTTGTTTCTGTCTTTCTCCCTCTTTTTCTTTAACTTTTTCCTTTTATGTTCCTTTTGGACTCGAGGACCACTCATGATACAACAGAAACACAAACAATCATAAAACACGAGAATTCAAGAGAGGTTACATACCTATTTTGAACCTGAACACCTTTTTCTGTGAATCATCACTTTCTTGAGCACAATAAGTACTCTATTTTGAGGATCGAGAGTTTCATACTTGTATTCTAAAACACGAAGAAATGGTTTGAGGCTCCTTTTATTGTTCCTAAATGTTCAAGCCATGAAACCAGAGCCTATGTAGGTACATTACTATGTGTTATCTTTATTTTAATGTCATAGAGAAGTGTTAAAATAAAAGTACAGTCCTTTTTTTTTTTTTTTTTTTTAAATTCATGTGGAAAAAGACGATTCTATATAATCTCTCTCTCTTGAAGGTTATAGTAGTAGGATATTAAGTTTTCTATCTTATGGATTACAAGATATTGATTTTCCTATATTGCGAGCTTCCTATTTTGTGGGATTACAATTGTAATGAGATTAAGTAAGAGTTGTAGCCCTATATATCTCTGATAAACCAAAGTAGTCCTATGAATGAAATACTAGTTTATCCTTCACGGATGTTGGCACCATTGTTGAGCCACGTATAAGTTGTCTTGATCTATTTTCTCACCTCCCTATTTTGTCTATTGCAACTTCAACATGGTATTAGAGCAGGCCGATCTATTGCTAGCCGTTGATAGAGAGAGAAAGACCAATATATTTTTAACCCATCATCTTTGTTAATGTATTGGTAGCTCGTACAATGGTTTTCATCCCGTCCGAGAATCGAGGTGGGGTGAGAAAGGCAACTTAGTTCTCTGTGACTTTTTTTGCTGTTCTTCTCTATTTGGATTAGAAATATCCCTATCGCCACTGGCTTCCAGCTGCTATAACCTTCAACACTGTCCCTCACACACAGTAACAATAGAATTTGGTAAGGATATAAATTCTTTCTACTTGATCCTATAGGAGTCAAGACATAAATAAGTTCGTTATGATTGGATTTTTTCTGATAGGAAGAAATTGTTGTTGGAGTAAATTTATCGGCGAATGGGACTATTACGTAGAATGTGAAATTTCTTGAGGTAGTAGAACTCTACTGCTATAATTCTCCATGTAAAATAATCTAAATAGGAATGGTAAGTCTATCAAATTTATATTACACATGATACTAAAAAGAAAAAATTGGGAAGATGCAAGAAGAGAAGAAGAAGAAAATACAGCTTTACGTGGTTCGGTCTTTTTGACCTACATCCATGGTTGAAGGGCTATTCACTTGCACCCATTATTTCAGTCACCCAGTATTAAATAGAACTTTACAAGATTACAACAAAATAAAAAACGATTCCCCAAATATCTCTTGATTATATCACTAACTTATCACCAAGATATCCTTATAATCAATCACTAAAAACTATGGGATATGGATAACCATATCATCCATGTACCATATTGGAATATCATTTCTGTACTCCCCCTCAAGTTGGTGCACTGATATCTATCCAGCCCAACTAGCTTAATGTTTCTTGAAACTGTACTTTGCTTGTGGCCTTTGTAAGGATATCAACCAATTGATTTTTGCTTTTAACAAATGGAGTAGTAATTTCTTTGGCTTGAACTTTCTCTCTCACAATGAAAATCTGTTTCTATGTGGTTAGTCTGTTCAAGAAATGCCGTTCTTGATGCAATATGTATAGAAACTTGGTTTTCGCAATTCATAACTATTGGATGAAACCCATATCTTTGAGAAGAAGTTTTAGCCAAATTAATTTGCAGGTTGTAGTTGCGATGGCTATGTATTCGGCCTCTGCACTAGATCAAGCAACCACTGACTGTTTCTTACTTTTTCAAGTTACAAGGTTACCCCCTAAAATGTACAATACCCTGTGGTCGGTCTTCTATGTGTTGGTCTACCTGCCCAATCAGCATCAGAAAATGCAATAATATTTGTATGACCATTCTCTTCATTAAAATTCCTTTTCCAGGAGATGACTTAAGGTACCTTAAAATTCGATTGACAACTTCAAGATGAGCAGTTTTTAGAGAATGCATGAATTGACTTACCATACTGATATCAAAAGCAATATCTGGTCTATATATAAGTCGACTAACCAAACATTGGAACATCCCAATATTTTCCAAAGCTTTGCTTGAGTGTATGTTGGCTTTATAATTTGTCTCAATTGGAGTATTAATACACCCTATCTTGTCAATTTCATGCAAAAGGTCTAACACATATTTTCTTTGGGAAATAAAAATTCCTTTGTGAGAGTAAAAACCTCAATTACGATAAAATATTTGAGTTTTCCCAAATCTTTAATATCGAACTTCGTATGAAGGTAATCTTTCATTTTTGTTATACCATTTGAATCGCTTCCTATTATAACAATGTCAACAGCATAGATAAGGACAATAACAATCCCAGATTGCTTTATTTTTACAAACATGGATGAATCAACAATACTCTGAGAAAACCCTATATCAAGGAGAGCTTGACTTAACTTTGCAAACCAGGTCCTGGGAGACTATTTAAGCCCATAGATTATTTCATTGAGCCTGCAAGCTAAAGTTTTGTTACCTTTTTGAGGATGACCAAGAGGAAGTTTCATGTAAACTTCTTCTTCCAAATCTCCGTATAAGAAAGAATTTTTAATATCTAGTTAATATAAAGGCTAGTCATTGTTGGCAGCAATAGAACGTAAAACCTTCATAGTATTCATTTTGACCACATGAGCAAATGTTTCATTGTAGTCAATACCATAGATTTGGGTGAATCCCTTTGCAACAAGTCTCGCCTTGTATCTCTCAATAGTTTCATCACTTTTGTATTTCGTTTTATAGACCCACTTGCAGCCAACAGGTTTTTTCTCTTTAGGAAGAGTAACAACATCTCAAGTATGATTTTTTTTTAAAGCAACAAATTCCTCTTTCATAACAGTTCTCCATATTGCATGAGAATTAGCTTCCTCGACACTAATAAGTTCTTTAATTGAGGAAATTTTGGTAAAAAATGTACTATATTTAGGAGATAATTTCTTAAAATCCATCTGTTTTTCAATGGGATACCGTATTTTGTGATTGTTTTTCTTGGCATAATAAGTATAATAATCCTTTAAACTAGAGGGAGGTCGAGCAATATGACAATATCGTCCTGGCTGGAAGTCACAAGGAAGAATTTTCTCTTGATGTTCATTTAAGTTTTCCTCCTCATTGAAGTTTTCTTGGGTTTCAAGAATGGATTCTTTCGGTATAAGTTGAGGTATTTCTTGATTAGGTGTGGTGTTCTTAATAATTTCTGACTCTAGAATTGCACAGATATTTGATTTGCACAAAAGGTTTTTTCTTTGCAAGTTTGCGGCTTTGCAGAAATTTTGCAAGTCAAATTTTGATAGAGATTTGGAGGGCAAAACACGCTTGAGATTTTTGAAGGGCAGAGCACGCCCTTTGTAAAGGGTTTGTACGAGACTGCAAACGAAAACTACTGGAGTTCCTTCTTGCCAACAAACAACCGATGTGGTTCCACATTTTTTTTCTTCTATTTCCTACATGGTAGGTGAAGAAAAAAATGTAGAACCAAATTGGTTGTCTGCGAGAAAATGATTTATTTCTTCTATTTCTCTCCCTATAAAGTTCCAAAGCTTCGTAGAGAAACAAAATGATTGCTATTGCAAACTCTCAAAGATTAGAGAAGTGTTCTATGCTATCCATTTTATACTTTGGGAATGTTAACTATGGATTGGGTTTTGACTCTTGTTATATTAAATGCATAGGATTTCTTTTTGTTTTCTTTGTTTTTTAACTTGAAATTGAATTTGAAGCTACTAAGCTGGTATTAGAATAAGGAGATTTCTTTTGAACTTTGAATTTTGTCAATGGCGTAATGCAGCCTCCCAATTTCACAATCAATGGTTAGGATTAATTGTGGCCACTTTGTACAAAAGGTAAACAGTCTCAATCCCATTATACTTTTCTTCGTGATAAAATCTTTATTTACAATCATCTGTCTTTATTTTCCAATTTCTCTATGCATTGTGAATAACTACATTTCTTTTCTACAACATTTCTTTGACAGACCCGTACATAAAAAAGTTAGAAAGGTTGGTAGAAATTTTTATTAAGGGAAACGTTTATATAAAGGATCTAAACAATTTTGGAATTAGTGTATTTTGTTATGCATTTTTTGACCGTCAGTTTTCAAGATTTTCAAGTTTTCAAAAATCTATTGATCGACACTATTTTTAAAGTTTAAAACTTTATTTATATATTAAGGCTATCACAAAGATTTCCGGTACTGAAACCACATTTCTCGATACTATTTTAGGGTAGGCTCTAATTTGATTGTTTAGAGCTTAGGCTCAATACAAACTGCACCCTTTTATTAAGGAGTGAAGTTCAATAAGGACAGTTAATGAATAAACTCTGCTTCTAATATTTTTAAAGACATCCAAAAAATCTAGTACATAATAAAATAAAGCAAGAAGATATTTCAATCAAGCTTACAACTTTTTTAATGTGAAGGTTCTTTATATTTAACATCCAAACTGGCTCTTAGGAAATCACAGATCATCATATTCTTCTTTCAATCTCTATCTCTAAGCATATTAAGTACATAATTGTTTATCTCGAGCAATTTCCTAGATTCTGTTTCTCAAAAGTCAAAACTAAAGATAAAGTGAGACGGCAAACTCCTTTCTTAAAATTGAAATATCTGATCCTAAATTTTCATTAGGGATTTTGAAACAAAGAATATTCACAATTTAAGGAATGAATATAATGAAGAATATTCATTATCAACATTTTTGTTATAAAATATGACATTTGTTGAAATAATTGAAAATCCAATTATTTTATTATAGCATAAATTAGATACAAATGAACAAAAAATTTCCAGTTTGAAATGATATCATTTCTTAAATTGATAAACTGAAGCCATTAGCTAGTTGCTACTTGCCGCATTCTCCATCAACTTTATCCAAAATACGAGACCAAATATAAGTATTTAACCAAAAGAAATACTACTTTTCTCTACTTATCATGACTAAAGCAATACCTCTTTTCCAACCAGAAAATAAATAGGCAATAACAAAAAAAAAAGAAAAAGAAAAAAGAAAAATAACATCAGACTCATATCATCAATGACACAAGGTAAGATACTTATAAACCATTCACAAAAGGGCTACATATAAAATCCACATAGCACAAGGTTATGCATAGATAACCTTAAGGTAGGGCAAGCTCAAAGTGCCCTTTATTCACTGCAGATACTGTATAATAAGTACATGACTTGTAATTAGACTGAAAGTCTAGTTATGGGGCTTGGCCACAGTGGTCACTTGTGCTTTGGCGAGGGCGTCGAACTCAGCTTGGGAGCAACAATAGCACCCCCTATAGCCACAGCATTGGCGTCTGTAGCCGCATCCACCACCACCACGCCCTCCGCCGCCATATCCACCACCACGCCCGCCGCCGTATCCACCACCACGCCCACCATAGCCAGGCCCACCGCCGTATCCACCACCACGCCCACCATAGCCTCCACCACCGCCGTATCCACCACCACGCCCACCATAGCCTCCACCACCCCGCCCACCATAGCCGGGGCCGTATCCACCACCGTATTGCTCTGTTTGTGCAGCTTCCGTATCTACAACTTCCTCTGCAACAGTGAAACATGCGCGACTGGTCATTTTTTAGCGAGAAAAAAATGAGAATAAGATTTTTGGAGTCATTGAAAAATCTTCATCGTGAACAATTATGGCGTGTTTTTATGAACATAATGTATAATTATCCCTCATTTAATTGCTAATATTTGATTTAGTGATGCAATCCCAGACATCCGATGAACTCGGAATGATACAAAGAAGAATAGTTAGGCCGCTACAGCATGCACAAATCTTCAAATGGTCAGAAAAAAAATGGCAAAATTTAAAAAGAAATTTAACAATTATTTCAGGAGTTCTTAAATAGCATTCATGGTGAGTCAATGTATTTACCTATACAACTAAGCATTGTTAATCTTCTGTAGGAAACTTCACGTCGCCCCAGCCGTCTGATATCGCAGCGGACGGCTGGAAGGCGTAGTTCTTCCAAACAAAGACATTCACATTTTGTGTTTGTGGACTTTGAGTAAAGGATGTGAAACCTTCACAGTCATCATCTAATGCATTTCCATATCTAACTAGCTATGCAAAAGTTATTGGAAAACACTGCATATACACAACTAAAGTGTTTGTAAATGCAATGACACCACTTACCATCGTCAACTTCTTTCTTCTCTGGCTTATTTTCATTGACCGCCTTAGCACAAACCTCAGAAGAGGTGAGGAGGAAGGCAATCAAGAGTGTGAATAGGATGAAAAGAGTCTTAGAAGCCATTTTCAATGAGCAAGAAGCACTTGATAAAAGAGAAGGATGAGAATATCACCTAGAATCACCCCTATTTATAGGAGTGGGAGAGGATGGAGGGTGCGTTGAGACTTGAGAGAGAGAGCGAGAGAGATCACAAGGGCAAGGAGCCGTGCTTATCCATTGAAGCTTATGGATAGGGGCTGGAATGGACCTGGGCCCAACATGGGTCCTGGTATGGGTCCAAAATTTGGAACCCACGGATCAGGTCTTGGTCCAAATATTGGACGAGAACACTCTTTGGGTCTGGGTTCATGTGGTACCGATCCGTACCAAACCCGAATAGTGTTATTATTCATAGTATCTAAATATAAAATATTTAAATAAATATGATTATATATTTTGGTTATAATATTTAAATAAGGGAAAAGTTTATATAGATCCGAGGCTCTAAACAATCAAATTAGAGCCTACCTCACAAATTTCACTAGAAGAGGTTGTTTTGATACCCAAATATCCTCAAATTGATAACCTCGACATCAAGCTGCATGGACATGAGAAAAAAAATAGATTTCAAGTTTTGGAAATAGGGTATTTTGTAATGCATTTTTGAATCGTCAATTTTCAAGATTTCATAGATCTGTCAATCTACACTATTTTTGAAGCTTTAAAATTTATAAATAAAGATGAAAATATATTTTAAGACAATCATAAAGATTTTTAGCATTGAAAGCACATTTTTTGACAATATTTGAAGGTAAGCCCTAATTTGATTGTTTAGAGCGTAGGCCCTATACAAACCGCACCCTTTAAATAATACATGTGTGTATTTAACATAGTATTTAAATTTATATTTTTTATTATTTTTCTGTTCAGGTCTTATCAAGTCTGGGTCCGGTCTGGTCCGACCCGATCCGACCTGTTGCCACACCTAATAGTGGAAGGGGGTGGGACAATGTACATTTAATGCATTACATATCCAAGTGGTGCAGTTGGGTGGTGGTCTTAATTGGGCCAAACTCATGTGATGGGCCCTTCTATATCCTTAAGAAAACAGCAGTAATATTGGTTCCTAGAGCCACTACACTACAACTTACTACACTGTGAGAGGCCATATAAAATCCAAAACCTCCATTTACATGGTAGATATTAACCACAAATGGAAATTGTTCCAAGAAGTTAGGTCCCTTCCCAATTAAAATCACATCTAGAAGTGTAGAACCCTGTTAATTACAAGTACAGGAGTCAAAGTGAGATTAGATAAGTCATGGGAAGGACTACACGAGATATGAGATGAGAGAGAAAACGAAAATTCCTTCTTGAAAATAGGGTTAGACAGTCCTTTCTACAAAATCATCTTAGAGATGGATTTTGGTTTTTGATCCAAAAATTTCTATAATTTTTTATTTTGTACCAAAATGTATTTTCAGATTTGGATTTTGGATCCAAAATTTGCTGGGGTTCGAGAACCTCAACAATGGTGGCCAAGAGAAATCCTATTTTATTTTGGAGAGGGCCTCTTTAGTCTAGTGGTCCATGCCGAGCCAGGCCTCGGTTGGTCCCATGGGGACAGGGGCCTATACAAGCCCGGCCCATTTGCCATCCCTACTTGTGATCACTTTTAAGATGAAGCACAAAAGAAAAACTACTATGAACTCTTGAAACCCTATATGTGATCATCCATCAAATGAATACTGCTAGAATTGATTGGAGAATTTTGCTGTAATGCAAATCAAGAATATTCTTTTTAGGTTCACATTCGTGAAGGATGATCCAAAAATTTTGGATCAAACTAATTCTCCCGGCATGGTATTTTAATCATGGGACTAAATCTATGATTTGGTCCTACGAGACAAAAATTTCTCTATTACTATATCTTTAAGGAAGAAGTTCATATAAGGTGTTCACTTTATACTATTGAAGTAAGGTGCATTTTAAAAATCTTCTAGAAGAGAGCTTTCAAATGATGGAAAACCGTCTAATTCATCATCTTGACCTCAAGATCTATTGATATGAAAAAATAATAATCTCAAGTTCTCAAAATAATAGATTTGTAACAGGCTATTTGGGCACTGTATTTTCAATATTTGAAGGTGGATGAAAATTGATTTTCAAGCCATCATAAAGTTTTTGATACTACAACTAGTTCGCCATACAAAATTTAGAGATGCTACTTCTACAATATATGAAGGGTTCACCAAAAAAAATTCAACATGTAATATTAGGGTAGTAATCTCATGCAATGGTTGTATCATAGTATAATGCAACAATCTTCAAAAACAATATTTGATCCAAATTTTAAAATATACGCTCTTTTCATTCTAATGAACAATCACAAAAAATAAAATTTTGAAAGCACAACCTGGAAAATATTTTTTTAGCCTAAGTAAACATAGACTGTCCATTTTGATAAGATGCTTAGACCTAGGCCTTAGAAGGATTTTTTTCTTTTCTAATTTTTTTAGATAAGTTTATTATCATTAGATGAACAATTTTAAAGAAGAAAAAAATGATTTTGAGTTTGTAAAGGCTAAGATCTTGAAATTCACCTAATGAATAGTCTAGATTCGTTGTTGGAGGGGAACTCATTTTGACCATATCTAGGGTTCAAATCAAACTTTTATTTTTTTTAGATTTATTATTGAGATGAAGAGAGTGTGTGTGTAAATTTTGGGTCATACAAATACCAAACAACATGATTTCTAGGAAGTGTGGTTGTATTATACTATTTTACCACCATTGCATGAAATCATTGCCAGTAATATTATACAAGTGTTGTGCTCTAATACCACTTGTTGTAAACTCGATGGGTTAATATTTGACAAATAAAGTATAAGAAATAAAGCATGAAACACATCCAACAAGAACACAAAGATTTACGTGGTTCACTCAAGAAGGTTATATCTACGACCACGACAAACATAAATCCACTATACCAATGAAAGTTACATCAAAGATTTTGAAACAAACCTTAACAAAAACACAATCGAGCAAACCTTTTTAAACCTGCTCTCCCAAATGGCACCACTGCCGATCTCTTATCTCTATTAAATAACTAGACCATTGTCAAGGAAGAGAAATATCAGAGCAAACAAGACTTTATCTCACTAAAAAGGAAACCACCCAAAAATCTTAATGGGATCCGCTACTCTACAAGAAATAAGCATCTCAATCTTCGGGAGTCTAAAAGAGGCACCATCATAATGTTTCTGTCCAAAGGAAGCTCTATTCTTTAGGAGGAAATCGTATCTTATGCACATGAGGCTCTACCTCCCTATCTCTCTAGGGGAATCACCATTCCCCTATGGTGATCCAAATTGGACACACCGAAATCTCTGCACTTTCATCCCATAAATATAATTAGGAATCTACCCAAAAAAAGAAAATTCCTATTGATATAACATATAACTCAAAAGACCATTAGATAAATCTAAGAGTCGTAATCTTTTTGGATTTCTATTTTCCTTAGGAAACTTATTAATATCAATCTCAATCCTAAGTAATAAGGCAATAGCTCAATCCCACAAAATATGAGAATATCCCAAATATGGGAATATCTCAATCTCACATAATATAGATCAATCTCAATCAATACTCCAAAAGTATGAGATTTCCTTATGTGGGGTGATTTTGGATAGCCTCAAATCTAACAATCTCTACCTTGGTATCAAAATCACCTGCTCACCATGCCAACATGTATTGGATAGCTTCATGGATTCTTCATCTTCTACCAAATAAAATTTCTTCATCATTCTTGCTGAAAAGTAACGATATTCATCAAATTTATCTACCTCGAACCTTGCGTAGAAACCTTTATTGCCTTACTGAAAACCCTAAACCGGGCTACTTGGTTCAACCTCGCTCTGATACCACTTGTTGTATGTGCGAAAGCAATAAACCCGATGGGTCAATATTTGGCAAATCCAGCATGAAAAATAAACCATGAAACACTTACAATAAGAACACAATGATTTATGTGGTTCACCCTAAAAGGCTACATCTACGGGCAGGACAAATTGAAATCCAATATACTAATGAAAGTTACATCAAAGATTTTGGAATAAACCTTGACAAAAAACCCCAAGCCAAGCAAACCATCACAACTCTCCATTTCTTCTCTCTACTTCTGGCAACCATTACCAACAATACCAGATAGAGATACGAGAGCAACGAGAAACTTACTTTCTCTCTAACTAAAAAGGAAACAACTCAAAATCTCTATGGGAGCCGCTTATCTACAAGAAACAAACAAGCCTCTCAATCTTTGGGAGTCTAAAAGATGCACTATCCCAATATTTTTGTCCAAAAGAAACTTTATTCTCTGTGAGGAAATCGCATCTTATGCAGCTCTACCTCCCACTCTCTCTAGATGAATCACCATTCCCATATGGTGACCCAAATTGGGTAAACAAATTCTCTACACTTTCATCCCATATATATAATTAAGAATTCATATTAAATAGGAAACTTTGTATTACATATATCTCAAAAGACCTAGAGATAAATCCACGAGTCCTAATCTTTTTAGATTTCTATTTCTTTTATGAAACTTATGAATATAAATCTCAATCTCACAAAATATGGCAATATTTCAATCCTATAAAATATAAAAACATCTCAATCCTACAAAATATAAGATTTTTTTATGTGGGTGATTTTGGATAGCATCAAATCCAACAACAACAATATAAGAGATAGGTATCTAAAACGTGTTGTTCGGTACGTACAATAATGCATTTGATAAATATGAGGCTTGAGTGCAATCCAAAGCTTGGCATGGTCAATGAATACAATTGACGTGTTTACATCATTTATGAGTTAGATAAAGTTTTACCTAGAAATAGGTGTGTGGGCATTTGGTCAATTGTTTGAATTTCATGTGTATGCATCATTATTAATGTACCCTGCAACCCTTGGGAGCTAATAGCCTAAAATAGGGATAGCTCAAGGAGGTCCGAATCATTATTGTCCTTCAGATTTCAAAATTAACTGGTTGTGATATGTTATTGACTATATTTAAAGGCTTTTAAAAAAAATAAAAAATCTCGAACTTCGTAACAAACTTTTAGCTATTCAATTTGACATCTAATTCATCATCATCACTATCATCATAACCTTTTATCGGGCTTCGGGCCCGGCATGATGAAAGCCATAATTCTCATAAAGCCAAACACAATGAACACTTGTATACGCTCTTACTCCATCTCTGAATTTGTTTTAAATTAGTAGAACCTAAATTTAGCAGGTTTCTTATAGATCTCTAGACAATTTTCATTCCCTTGTAATTAAAAATCCAATTAGTTTTCTGGCCAAACTTTCTAAAGATGGCGATTCTATAAACATATCATTGCAAATTCCATTTAGGATGAAAAAAGTTGACGATTTACGATATAAAGCAAATGGAAACCTGAAAAACCTGTCTGAAAAGAAAGTACAGCGAGAAAAATATCCACATTTCAGACTATGAAAAATTTGTGTTAAGGCTTTAATTTTGTAGGGTTACAAAACCCTGTACAGATTGTACAGGTTGTTACAAAGAAATGTACAGTATGAATCACCTTCCTAGTATCTAGATGCCGCAAAGGATCAAAAATATTATATAGCATATATATGCTACCATATATTTATACTCGTGTTGAAGACGTCGACGAGCTGCTCAGACCAGGCAATCTATGAAAGAGAAATTGTACAAAGTGAGTTGGTGCATCTATAAACTCTGCATTCTTTAAAATATTGATGATCCTCTTCTTATTATTACAATAAAATGGTGTGGGAGTGGTAGCAGTAACACCCATGGAGCAACCATTAAAACCAAACAACTTCAATAGTAGTTTGGGCCATGGCCCTATATTGAGTTAGTGTAGGCTCTTTTCTAATAGGACATACTCAAAAGAAATCACCATGCAAATCTGGGATCCAAAATACTGATCCTCCACTAATTATTTATGGTTACAGCCTTTCATTCATTTCTATCATGACTCTTAACTATTTTTTTTGAAATATAGCTTTTCACTAATTAATTATGAGTTACATATGGGTACCCCTTTTATGGTGGCTCTTCACTAATTACATAAAGGATACAACATTTCATCCATAGTGACTCTCCATATATATCATGACTCTTCACTAACTGCTTATAACTGAAAAGGTATAATGAGAGGATGCATATTTGAGTGGTGCTCCATCCTACTCTACTTATAATTGTTTAAATTGTTATAATTAATAATTTTGATCCATAGTGACTCTCCATATATATCATGACTCTTCACTGATTACTTATAAGTGAAAAGATACAATGAGAGGATGCATATTTGAGGGTGCTCCATCCTACTCTACTTATAATTGTTTAAATTGTTATAATTAATAATTTTGAATATAATAATTATTTGTATTAGTAATTAAATAAAATTAAAAATTGTGATTGCTATAGATACCATTAATGATACTAATAATACATTGTAATATTCTAATGAATATCATAATAATTGCACAAATAAGTAGAATCCTAATTAAATACTATAAGTATATTATATAGCTACAATTTTATAATTAGATGATGATGATGATGATGATAATGCATATTATATTGTATTAGAACATTAACAAATATAACTATAGAGAGATTGTAGGGTACAGAGATATATAATTTTGTTCCTTTACTCAAAAGACATCTCCTTAGAATTCTTGGACTCACAATAATGACTCTTCACTCATTACTTATGATTATAACCTATCATTTATTGTGACTCTTCACTAATTAATTATGAATGATAGATGGGTACACTATATGGTGACTATCTCTTTCTATGATTACAACCTATCATCTGTTGTGACTCTTCACTAATTAATTTATTTCTTGACTAATAAATATAGGTATATTTTAAATAATTATGTTCGCACTGATGCTCTCTTCGTGTTACTCAATTTAACGTGTTACATTTTATTTGTTATATTTAAATATCACATACATAATTTACTCATTTCACTAGGCATACGTCTAACATGGTTCGAAGTGAGCATAGCCATATTCTCATTCACTATATTATTTTTTAAATTATAGCTATCAATTTTATGTTATTTATATAACTGTTTTATAGGACTTACAAAGGAGGTGCATCTCACAAATCCTGTAAAAAGTCACACTTAGGACATCCTAAATTTTATAAACAAAGACTGTGATTCAATTTAGGTCTTACTTGTTCACCAAGCTAATGATACTCCTGTCTAAGTAAGAAACCCAAATCTGAAAAAATCCCGGGATTGACATTTAGTTACACCTTTTTTTTTTTAATCACCAAGTCAGTTATAGCCTAAGTAATTTATAGACACAAATGCAAACAAATCCCAATAAGGAAAGATAGAGACAATAAGACACAAATCCAAAAAAATCCCAGTGGGGAAGAATAGAGACAAAAAAAAATATTTACCCAACTAAAGGGAAAAGATGATATTAGTCCAGTAGTTTATATGAACATACGAGTCCAATGTTCAAAATGATTCTCGGCCGATCTGATGATTACGGATGTCCGATAGTGTTTAAATCTTAGTTTTTTTTTCTACAACTCGAAATCACTAAAAATTTTAGCTGTGTGCTCTTCTCATTAAGGCGCACCTAATAAAAATATATCAAAAATTATTCGTGAAGAACAAAATGACCAAAATACCCCCAAAAAATTTTGGGGGGTATTTTGGTCAATTTATTTCATGTAAAATATTTTTTTGATATTTTTCCAATATTCAATTATTTTTATGAACACATGTTTAAAATTTATAGTGATTTAAATTTGTAGGAAAAAGAACTACAATCAAAACACTATTTGACATCCGTAATCGTCAGATCTGCTCAGAATCAATCTGGGACGTTGGGCTTATATGTTCATATGAGTTAGTGGGCTAATCCCATCTTTTCCCCCAACTAAAAAGTTATTGATCTTCCACCCAATCTAAATTTTCTAGAATTGTAATCCAAAATTATTTTACGAATAATAAGTAAAAGTAAAAATTTCCAAACTAGCCACAAAAGATGCGTAAAATTACTGACGCCTTTTTAGCAAAACTTAAAAGTGGGGTTTTAATGATATTTGGCTTCGAAGATCTGCCTGTGGTTCACTATTGTCGGCAAAAAATCCATATATTTTATTTTCTGCCTGTGGTTCACTATTGTCGGCAGAAAATCCATATATTTTATTTTCTACCTGTGGTCACTATTGTCGGAAAAAAATCCATATATTTTATTTTATTCTCTCAGTTCGTACAACCACTAGTTCTAAACTCCAAAACTCTTCTCTCGACCCAAATCCCAATCTTACATTTGTTTTTGAGTTTGAGTGATTTACATACGGACTTTAAATTTTTTTTCTAAAATACAAAATACTCGATTTATGGTGAAAATTACATAGATCGGTCAACCTTAATTTTTTTTTTCAAAATTACCTCTCGGATGGAGGATTCCATCTGTAGACTGAATTTTTATTTTTTTAGTTAGTAGAAAACGTAAAATTAAAACGGTAACTAACGAAACAACTAAAAAAAAAACCTTGAAATTTGGTCCGAGGATCCTCGAACCAAAAGATATATCTGGAAAAATTAAAATATCATAGGTTGACATATTCTTTGTAATTTTCACCTATAAATATAAATGAAACATTTCGTATTGTAAATGTTTTTTTTAAGATCCATACATAAATCGCTCTTCTTTTTCCTCGGCAATTATCACAACCAAATTTCCCTACCTTACGAATGTGTTGCTCTAGACTCAAATAGTTTCTCTGCGCATTGAGTTGGCCATTCCATATTAAGATAAAACCCACATTTAATATGGATAATACCCACATGCACTATAGGTAAAAAACAAAGTGTAAAGCATCCATCTTAAATATGGATTCAAGTAGGTGTTCCATTTAAAAACAACAGAAACTAACAGTTCAAATGTTTTCTTATTAGAATTATTGGTTTTAGTTTTTAAATTTTATTTATTTTTTCATATTCACGACCTCAATGTTAGAGATTACATGTACTTAAAAATTAAGCCCAAATATCTATCTTAAAAATAGATTTATTAATAGCCCCACATTTCTACCTATGCGGGCTTGGTCGCATAGAAACCGGGTCCTATATTAAAAGCTTTCATGCATGCATCAGTGAAGGGTGGGTTCGTTAAGAGGAACTAGACAATTTGTGCATTAACTGACGTGCATGCATCCATGGTGATATAAGGATATGTTGTTTCATAAAACCTACACCATCCCTGTATTTTTTGGGCACTATCTCAGTGCACTTGTTCCTTTGTGACCAGGAAATTTCAGTAAAAGTCACATAACATGTGGGTGTGGATAACTTGGCAAAGCCAATGTTCGTCATTG
The DNA here is from genome assembly GCF_054954075.1 of Amborella trichopoda. Classification (NCBI taxonomy): domain Eukaryota; kingdom Viridiplantae; phylum Streptophyta; class Magnoliopsida; order Amborellales; family Amborellaceae; genus Amborella; species Amborella trichopoda. Next base: position 30,610,938 of record NC_142345.1, on the reverse strand, counting down.
GTGATGTCAATATCGGATAAAGTAGAAGAGCACAAGGGCCCAACAGCTTTCCTGGCATGCACCTTGACATTATTGAAGAGCAATCTAAATGACATTATTGAGAAATTTTTTTCACTTGGTTCATATTGGTAGACATACTGTTGTCTTGATAAATGAGAGAGAGATCCTCTAAGCTTCAATTTCTTGGTGTGAGGGTCCACTTAGTTGTAGTTTTGTTATTCATTAGACACAAAACGAAAAGAAGTTGGTAAAAATAGAACCTTCTGGCATAGATAGAGCAAGACACAAGTACGAAGAAAAGTAGGCACTGATATTTATTAAAGCAGAGCCAAAATGTAACAACCACCTATATTTGATATTGTGCCTAGCCTTTGACTTATTGGACACTTACCTATATTTGAAATAGCCCCTACAAGAGAGACTGCTTGTCACATGTTTGCGTTCCAGAGGGTTTAAAGCAATAATGCAGTACGACCTTGTTTCGCACAAGGAAAACTGATTCGGGGATTAAGCTTGTTTTCTATGTGTATATCACTTTGTAGGTTAACAAATACTTAGGGCACATCTAAATCCTTTCTGTTTAGTTTGTTGGGAATTTATAAGATGATTCTATTTTGGGAAATTTATGTACCGGCTTTTAGTCCTGTTATAATGAAATGACCTAAAAATAGATCGTTATTACTTGTAATGATGAATCCCCTATTTTTTTTTCAAGTTTATCCTCCGTCTGCTCTTTAGCCCAAAACCCCCAAGTTTGGCCAACCTTTTTCTCTTCAAAGGCCCTTTGCCTCTAGGTCTCACTCTCCCTTGGCGTAATTTTCCTGCCCCTCTCGCTCTCTCTCTCTCTCGCTCTCGCTCTCTTCATCTGTTCATAAGGAGGAGGTGACTGAAGATCAATGAAAATCTGTTGTGCACCACTCAAATCATCGCTAGCAGCACTTAGGTCATAAATCACACATGGAATTCTCTCAAAATGCTCAGTCATGGGGACGTTTTAGTTCATGTCAAATGCCAACATGAGTATGTGTAACTTGTAGTTGAGGTGCTAGTGAATTGGAGCTTCAAGGCCTGCCTCATCTACCTGGATATTGGATAACTTTCAAATTGCCCAACTAATCATTGCTCATGGCACTTTGCATATTGTGAATTATGCAAAATGATCATTCTTAAGCCATGTTTATCATACCTCCATCCCACAAAGGACCTTGGGCTCTGTTTCCTTTCTCAATGGGACTCATGCTATTTAGTACTTCCTATTGACCAAGTTGGTACCTGATTTGTGAGGCTACATATCGTAATTCGTTCCAACTAGCTTTTCTCCTCTAAGGAGGTTGGCTATCAGATCATTTGCTGAATATACTGAAAGGAAGTGAAATCCTTGTAAACAACCTCGATATATACGATTTTCACACAAGGCTATGCATTAAAATTTTGTGTATCGTGTATCTCGCACTCTCTTGAATCTTCAAAGTTCAAGATATTCGAGCCTCCAAAACATCTCAAATCATATATTTCTCACAACCTTACTGGCCAGTGCTACTAATCATCAGTGATTCGGGATATGGAAACATGACTTATTATTCCTAGTTATCAAGTTATTGTTCATGCCTTTGGTGCAAAGTCCCACTATTAAGCACAATCAACTAGCAAGACCTTGCATATGCTGCTAGAGCTACCCCAAAGATTATATATATATATATAAGGAAAAGTCTTTCCAATACTTATAGGTCTCACTCTCCCTTGGCGTAATTTTCCTGCCCCTCTCGCTCTCTCTCTCTCTGAATTTCCTGCCCCAATCTTCTCTCTCTGTAAATTTCTTTTCCCTCTCGCTCTCTCTCTTTCTATAAATTTCCTTCCCCCTCTTTCTCTCTGAAAATTTCCTTTTCTTTCCCTCGCTTTACCTTCGTAAACCCCTCTCTCTCTCCCCATTAAGAGACATATGTATGTCTCTCTACCAGTTTATTTGGTCACTAATCATATGCTGTATATATGGTTTTATGTGGGATTGGATGATTGTTTTATGTGGGATTGGATTCATTTGATAAGGCTAGAATGACTTTTGGGTAAATTCTAATTGTTATCTCCAGGCAATGGTCCTGGAATGGGTGCATGTTGAGAACTAGGAAATATTTGTTTGTGTTTGCTTTTGGGCCTATGCATATCTGCATTCATGCAGTTTGATGTATTAAATCCTTTTAGTTAATGGAACATTGTTTAGAAACAGATGAGCTCCGATGAGTTTGTTTGCATTTGTGAAACTATCGGGATGCATTCATGAGTTTTCATTGTATTCAGGGTGAAGTCATGCCTTGTTCTGCAACGCTAAACTTCTTCTAAGACTTATATGTTGAAAACATCCGATTGTTTGGTTCACCAAAAAAAATCAACAACATGCGGTCCGATGGTTCTAACATCTGACCGTTCAGTTCATTTCAAACAAAATCAACAAAAAACGGTTTGACGTTTCAAACATGAAACCGCATGGTTCACCAAAAAAAATCAATACAAAGGAAGTCTGATGTTTCATATATTGGACCACATGGTTCAAAAAAAAAAATCAGTAGAATGTGGTCTGACGATTCTAACATCGGACTAGTTAGTTCACTATCATCTGAAGGTGGTCCGATGTTTCAAACATCGGAACACATGGTTCACCAAAAAAAAATAATAGAATGCGGTCCGATGATTCAAACATCGGACCGTTTAGTTTACTAAAACAAAATCAACAAAAGGCGGTATGATGTTGGATAATATAGGGGTTACCAAACGATGTGATATTTACAATATCGGACCAGGGGCAAACTTAAAAAAAAAAAAAAAATTGGGGATCCACCCTTCCAGATAATAACGAGTCATTTTCGGGCCATTTCATTATAACGGCACTAAAACCTAGTCTGTTCGTAAATTTTCATTCTATTTTTATTTCTAATTGTGATAAATTCTAAAAATAATATGGGTTGAGCGTATTTATAGATAACCAAAGAATTATTAAAATGGACAATTTAGATTCTGTCTTACAAGATAAATTATTTTTAGGATTTGAAATTGTTTTTTTCCTTTTTTTTTCCTTGCATATTGAATTCGAGATGATCAAATGAAGGTATTCTGGTGTTCGACCAACCTTTTCCTGTGTTTTTGAGGTTCCTTTTTTCCTAACTTGACAAGGAACTAATTCCCATTTGACTTTGTCCCTCGCTCACTCAACATGCACACGTGCATAGTCATGAATGGAAGTTGGCTTGTGTAGGGTCCCCGGGAATCCCTCGCTTATGGAATTTGGAATCCCAAATATTGGGCTCCCACCTAAGAGCAGGTACATAGTTGTGTAAATGGAAAATATGCGAATATAAATATAAATCGAGTGCAAAAAATAAAACAAAAACAAAAAGCACACTATAAGGACATGCAATTTGTGTGGTTTGTCCTGTAGGATTACGTTTACGGCTTTAACAAATAGAAATCTACCTTCACAATGAAAATTACAAGTTTGTGTTGCAACAGATAATACTTTTCTCTAAAAATAAGTACCAACCTCACATATTTTCCCTTATAAGCTTGCTCTTCCCACTGAGCAATACTGTCGATCAACCTCATATTTCTATCGCTATACCGATACCAAAGAGAGCACCTTGAAAGTAATCGAGTGACTTTCTCTCTTTAAGGGTCTGTTTGATAACTAGAAGGTAAATGTTCCCTAAAACTTGGAAGTTCTTTTTTGTCAGGAAGAAAGAAGTTACGGTAAGAAGTTTTGAGTTTCAATGTTCGATAACCTGCTGGAATGCAAAGAAGCTCTAGGTTTCTGTATTTAACAACCTGCAGTAATATTAAAGAAGTTCTAAGTATGTGTGTTTGATAATATGCTCGAAGCTTAGGAAGTTCTAGATATGTGTGTAATTAGTTGTAGAAGTTCTAAGCAAGATTTGAAATCTTAGGGTTGAGACCTAAAAGTTACTTATTTTTTATGAATTTTTTAGATTTTTTTTTGGGATAAAATATCAATTGAAAGTAAAATACATTCCATTGAGAGAGAGAGAGAGAGAGAGAGAGAGAGAGAGAGAGAGAGAGAGAGAGAGAGAGAGAATTTAATTGATGAGTGAGAGAAGTGTCCTAGAGAGAAGCTTTGGATTTTGGATAGGGGACCATTGTCCTAATCTCTATCACTTTTAAAAAAATAAGTTTATTTTTCAGAACTGGTCGAATCTCATCTTCAGATCATTTGGATTTGCACTATAGAGTTTGGCACCTGGCATTTTGAGCTAGACCCGTGCACGAAGAAAAAAAATCCTCAAAAAAATATTTCGCACCAATTTGAATCATATTCGTTATCTTTTGCTAAAATCTCTTTTCAAAACAGTTTTCATCAGAGAATTTTCAGGAAAAACCATTTTATGGGGAAGTACAAAAAGTCCGGTCTTTGCTTTCATGCACAAGTCCCGCACTTTTGTCCTCCTCCTCATTCTCCGATAGTAATTTTAAAAACCTAGCCACATTTCTATAGTTAGGGACCTACTCAAACCTAGCCTATCCACAATTTAGGGAAAAAATTCGAGTGTTTTGTTTGCTTATTACAATTGATTAGTCTTAGATCTCAGCCCGGATCCACTTTTGGTCGGAGTTGAAACCTTCTGAGTCTAAGTCTAGGCTTGTACCCGGTCTAGCCCATGTCCGAACCAAGGTTATACCCAAGTCTGAACCTAGGCCCCTTTCTAGTCTGAGCCAAGGCTCACGCCAAATCTCACCTAAACCTTAGTCCAGGTCTACATTCAGTCTAAATTTGAAACCTTCTGGGTCCAGGTCCAAGCTTGTGCTCAGCCTAGCCCAAGTCTGAACCAGGTTTACACCTAGGTTCGAACCTAGTCCCCCTTATGGTCTGAGCCAAGGGCTTGTGCCAAACGCAACCTTGATCTAGTCGGGGTTAACACGCGTTTTGATATCCAATCCTTCTAGGTCAAAGCCCAGGCTTGTGCTCAGCCTAGCTTAGGTGCAAACCAGGTTCACGCCCAGGTCCGAACCTAAGCCCCCTCTTGGTCCGAACCAAGACTCGTACCCATCTAGTCTAGATCTCAATCTAGATCCTAGCCTAGATCAATGTATAGAGTTGCCTCTAGAACTAGACTATGTTCGTCTTAGCTCAGGGTTTAAACCAAAGCCTATCTAGTCTAGCAAGGTCCATCTGGTCCAGCCTTAGCCTTGGTCTTAGTTTAGGGTTTGCGGCTGGAACTAGACTCGGCTCACCTTAGCACAAGGCCCCAACCTAGGCTATCAAATCTAGCAAGGCCCAAGTCTAGATCAGGTCCTAGTCCATCGAGTCTAGATCATGTTCTGAGACTAAGTTCAAATAAGGAGAAGTCGTCATGTCGGCCACCCAAGGCGACTATGATGATTGCTTCACTACCGACTCCAAACCTAACGTTCCCAAACCTAAGGACCAGTATGCCACAATCCCTTGGGATTATGGCCAAAACCCGGGTTTGTCCATTTTTTGGTGCCCATGTCTTCAATTAGAGGAAGAGTCTAATGGATCAGTTCTAGATCCTGAAATATATGTTGCTTTTAAGCTAGCTCAACCCAAAAAACTTTGAATGATCAAGGGGTTCGACCTGGGGTCGTCCTTCAACGGCTCTTAAGCACCCAAAGTAAGAATAGAGTGAAGGAGAAGGTTCATGTAGTGTCAAATGCTCATTCCCTAACTCAAATCAAGAAATTTTTGAGCCACGACAACCTCAAAACCCTAATAACCAGGACCCACTTAGTTCTAGGGGATCTAACCTAGCCTCAAGCCACCATAGTACAACTCATGATAACTTGAACATTGTACGAAAAAAAGTTATCGACCTGAACTGACCCCTAGGTGATGTAGGTATCTAAGCTGCCCTCCAAAGTTTAGTTGACCGAGGCTAGATTATTCAAGCCCCAACACATGTGTCGGTCCCAAACCAACTTATTGCTATAGGACAACCAAGTCAACCAATTCTTCAATCGGTCCTTGCAATCCATCTGGTCCAACATACCGTACAATTCCCTTAGCCGTTTGCGACACCTATGGCACAATACATCCCTCAAGCCCACGTATACCAAATCACCCCGATGACTGTGGCTCATTTACCTCAGGTCCATATGTCCAACACATATCCCAAGACTTGACTCATTAGTCTACACTTGGCAACCCACCAGTCAGTGGACCTACCATCATACTGAATGCCTAATACAAAGGAATCATGAAAGCAATGTAAGACATGCTTATGAGACTGGGCATTCACGATGTTTTACCCCAAAAGGCCCGGGTTCATGTGACCTTAGGAGGCATGGAGGACCTTCCCTTCGGATTCGTCATCCTAGAAATTCGAAAGAAGTTCGACGGGAAGAGAGATTCAGATACCCACGTTAACGCCTACCTTCTCTTCGATCGAGCTTTGTGAGATAGGCCAAATCAATTGAAGGCCATATTTTTGAAAACGTTTTCAGGCCAAGCTTTGAACTGGCATCGAAGAATGATGTGTAATCAACCGTACATCACTCCAGATGAAATGTTCAATTTATTTGTTTCTCATTTTCGTGGATTGACACCAAGGCCTCTCTCATTGGGTGAACTCAGTGCAACAAAACAAAATCCAGGAGAATCCTTTGAAAACTTCATCAATTGATTCCACAAGGTGGTGATACGGGCCATTGAATGTCCACTCACAAACCTGACCAAGATCTCCATGGCCTTAGAAAAGGCCACTTCTGAATATAGGACATTCTTCAGCCAAGGTCTTATCCCTTACTCTTTCGACTCCTTGACTGAGCGGGTGGCACATCACGAAAGGGTCAGAGGAACACCTCTCAACACTAGACTTGGGAACAAACCTATAACCACTCCTCAAAACAAGATAAATAAAAACAACAATAACAACAACAAGGGGAATCCTTCCGGCCAGGTTAATGAAATTGCCATTAACAGGCCGGCTCGAGGTTTTTTCATTCAACGAAGGAATCAGAATCAAAACCAAAAGGGTCAGCCTAGAGTCAACACTCAAAATAACAACCAAATGAGAGTGGGTAATTTCACTCCTCTCAAAGACCCATTAGAAAAAGTACTAGAATTGCTCCTATCTAAAGACATGGTTTACCTACCAGCACCATTCCAAGTCACGGACAAGAGAAAGTGGTGCAAATGGCAATGAAATCATGCACATGACAACTAAAATTGCTATCATTTGAAACGGGTTATTCAAGTGTTGATCGATAGCGGGGGACATCATGTCCTACTGAAAAATTAGCCTGTTGAAGAGCCTAATCAAAACATGGGTATGTTCACAAACCCTCTTTTGAAAAATACGGCCACAATAGCCGGAAAGAAAAAAACTCAGGACAACCCAAAAGGGAATGTTGTCATTCACATGATCGAGAATGGAGACAAAAAAAAAGTCCCGACTCAATTCATACTCCCTTGTGGTCACCACCTTCAAGAACCCCAAGAGGACCAATTGGATCTTCTAAAAGTAACCCTTCGCCTCAAAGCCTCGACAATACACCTAAGTGAGACCAATATGATGAAGACGATATGTTAGAAATCGATGTGGTCTAGATTAATGAGAAGGGATCATCCTCCATTCGAGGGGCCAACACTCCAAAGTACCCCATCACTCTCGCAAAGGCTGACCCTATCGAGCTTCAACCAGGTGAAGTAGACAACTTGACTCGAAGAGGCCGAGTATTCAAGCCCATCCGTTTGATGGCTGATACCCTCAAAGAAAGAATAGGGATAACCTACGAGCCCAAGCAACTAGCGATTACCATAAATCAAGAACCCCAAAAGGAGTCAGGAGTAAACTCGAGCACTTATGATTTGCTAGCTCATCTTGGCAAGATCCAAGCTCATATCTCCATCTTGGAGTTGCTCGCCAACTCACCAACACATAGGACCTAGATCGAGAAGGTCCTCGCCAAGACGCACATCCAACCAGAAGAGCTAAGTGGGTTGATCAACTAGTTGACAACACCAATGCCAATTGTGCTCACGAACGACGACATCCCAACTAGCTTTAACCGCTTTCTTGTCCAACCACTGTATATCACCGTTTTCATGGAAGTATATGAGATAGGGAGGGTGCTCATTGACAATGTGACATCCTTTAATATATGCCCTATGAAAACAATGAAGCAGATAGGGGTAGACCTCCCAAACCAAAATATAGAAATAGTTTGAGGCTGCTTTCATTATTCCTGAATGTTCAAGCCACAAAACCAAAGCCTATTGTGGAACATTACAATGTGTTTTCTTTATTTTAATGTTATAGAGAAGGGTTACAAAGAAGTGCGGTCATTTTTTTTTTTTAAATTCCATTTTTTTAAAAAAATTCTATATAATCTCTTTCTCTCACACACACATAGTAAAAATAGAAATCTATATATATATATATATATATATATATTCCAATAGGATCCAAGACATCAATAAGTTCATTATGACTGGATCTTGTACTAAAGTAATTTCCTCTGATAGGAGGAAATTTTTGTTGCAGTAAATTTCTTGGGGAATGGCGCTATTACGCGGAATGTTAAATTTCTCGAGGTAGTAGAACTCCACCACTATAATTATACATGAAAAATAATTAGGGCAAGTTTTCTATACTTCTCCTACAACATAGAATTTCTGTCCTTCCCCATATCCAACTGTCCATGCTGACTGGATGGTTAAGATTGCCCCAATCACTATGTCACGTCTCTACACTATTTTAGTTTTAATTTTTTTCTATAAACTATTTTGACACCAAATTTTGGACATCCATTCTTCTATTAAACTCGCACTAGCGAAAAATATAAAAATAATATTTTCAATAAAATAAAATGATCAAAATTCCCCTGAAAGATTCAAGGGATATTTTAGTCATTATATTTTATGAAAAAGTTATTTTTAATTTTTTTTAAAGCTGCGCCCCAATGAGAAAATGGCATGTACCAAATTTCATGTTCATCAAATTTGTATTAAAAAAAATTTAAAAAAAATGCTTTGAGACGTTGGATTTAAGATCAAACGGTGAGTGGCGCTCTTGATCAAAATTGGATGGCTGGATGGTCGGGGAAGGATAGAACTTCTATGCTATAAAGGAAGCATAGAAGCCTTTCCCAAATAAATAACATAGGGTTCATAAGTTTATTAAAATTATATTAAACGAAAAAAAAAAAGGTTATTTCACTTGAGGAACAACTCAAATTTCTAATACTTTAAAAGACATCCAAAACATCTAGTACATAATAAAATAAAATAACTTAAAAGACATCCAAAAAATCTAGTTCATAATAAAATAAAATAACTTTGACATCCAAAAAATCTAGTACATAATAAAATAAAATACCATGATTTTTCAATCAAACTTACAACTTTTTCAATGTGCAGGTCCTTTAAATCTGACATTCAAACTAGCTCTTACGGAGTCATTGATCATCTCTCCCTGCGTATTCTCTTCTCAATCTCTATATCTAAGCATATTAAATACATAAAGGAAAAAGTTTATATAAGGTTGCGACCTTAAAATGTAGAACTACTGATGCACCTCAAAAATCTATCAGAAAATGTTGTTTTAATGTTTAAAAACACTCTAATTGATCATCTCGACATGGAGATATATGACTATAAAAAATAAAAAGAATTTTGAATCCTAAAAATAGTGCATCTTACAACAATTTATCTAGACTGTCCATTTTCAAGATTTCCTCATGTTTATTGATCTACTTGATTTTAACCATTTTTGGAGTTTAAAATTTTACAATTAGTTATGAAAATAGATTTTGAGATAATTTAAAAAAAAAATTATATCAAAATTATATGCCATAATAAAATTTGGAGGTGCACCTTAATTGGATTGTTTAAGGTTGCAACCTTATGGAAACCACACCCATACATAAATGTTTATCTCGAACAATTTCCTAGGTTCTCTTTCTCAAAACTAAAGACAAAGTGAGACTCCAAACTCATGTCTTTCCTAAAATTCAAATATCTAATTTTAATTTTCATTAATGATTTTAAAACAAAGAATATTTACAATTTAAAGTAGAAAGAACTAAGAAGGTCGGTCATCATGGCTCTATTTATTTTTTTCAAAATTGCCTTTCGGTCTGAGGATTGAATCCTAGGTCCAAATTTGTTGTTTGTTTTCTTGTTTTTTTTTTATTTTTTTTATTTTTTTTGTTAGTAGGGTATTGCTCCAAGCTTTAGGATAGTGCCCAACTAATAGAAACACTAAAAAAATATATTAAAAGTCGGTCCGAGGATGTTCTTGGACCCAGAGGAAATTTTGAAAATATAGAAAAAATGTAGGTTGATCGACCTTATTTATAATTTCCACCTATAAGTGGAGCATTTTATAGTTTAGGAAATTTTTAAGATCCCTACTTATATCACTCTATCAATATGACATTTGTTAAGATAATTGAAAATCCAATTTTTTTATTATAGCATAAATTAGATACAAATGAACAAAAGGTTTCCAGTTTGAAATGGTACCATTTCTTAAATTGAAGCCATTAGCTAGTTTCTACTTGCTACATTCTCCATCAACTTTGCCCAAAATATGAGACCAAATACAAGTATTTAACCAGACTAAATAATACTTTTATCTACTTATAAAGACTAAAGCAATACTTTCCAACCAGAAAATGAATAGGCCATAACATAAAAAAAAAAAAAGAAAAAAGATAGAAATCAAAGGGAACATCATACTCATATCATCAATGACACAAGGAAGGTACTTATAAACCATTCACAAAAGGGCTACATATAAAATCCACATTGCACAAGGTTGTGCATAGCTAACCTTAAGGAAGGGCAAGCTCAAAGTTCCCTTTATTTACTGCAGATACTGGATAATAAGTACATGACTTGTAACCAAACACACAGGCCACATTAGACTGAAAGTCTAGTTATGGGGCTTGGCCTCAGTGTTCACCTCTGCTTTGGCGAGGGCGTCAAATTCAGTTTGGGAGCAACAATAGCACCCCCTATGGCCACAGCATCTGTGGCGACATCCACCACCATGCCCGCCGCCGTATCCACCACCATGCCCGCCGCCGTATCCACCACCACGCCCGCCATATCCACCACCGTGCCCACCATAGCCAGGGCTGTATCCACTGCCGTAGTGCTCTGTTTGTGCAGCTTCCTTATCTACAACTTCCTCTGCCACAGCGAAACAAGCGCGACTGGTCATTTTTTAGTGAGAAAAAAACGAGAATAAGATTTTTGGAGTTCCAGAAAAATCTTCATCGTGAACAATTAGAGCGTGTTTTTAATAACATAATTTATATTTATCCCTCATTTATTTGCTAATATTTGATTTAGTGATGCAATCCGAGACATCTGATGAACTTGGAACGATACAAAGAATAATATTAAGGCCGCTACGGCATGCACAAATCTTCATGTGGTCTGAAAAAAAATGGCAAAATTTTAAAAGAAATTTAACAATTATTTCTGGAGTTCTTATAGAGCATTCATAGTGAGTCCATGTATTTACCTATACAAATAAGCATTGTGAATCTTTTGTAGGAAACTTCACATCGCCCAGCCTTCTGATAACACGGCGGACAGCTGGAAGGCGTAGTTCTTCCAAACAAAGACTTTCACATTTTGTGGACTTTGAGTGGAGGATGTGAAACCTTCACATTCATCATCTAATGAATTTCCATATCTAACTAAATATGCAATAGTTATTGAAAAACAATACATATACACAACTAAGACCAGCATCAACTTCTTTCTTGTCTGGCTTATTTTCATTGACCTCCTTAGCACAAACTTCAGAAGAGATGAGGAGGGCGGATATCAAGAGTATGCCTAGGATGAAAAGAGTCTTAGAAGCCATTTTCAATGAGCAAGCAGCACTTGATAAAAGAGTAGGATGTGAAGATCACCAAGAGTCACCCCTATTTATAGGAGTGGGAGAGGGTGGAGGGTGTGTTGAGACTTTTGAGAGAGAGAGAGATGACAAGGAGCCCTTCTTATCCATTAAAGATTGTCGACAGGGGTGGCAATAGACCTGGACCCGACGGTATGGGTCCAAAAATTGGATCTGGCGGATCAGGTCCGGGTCCAAATATTGGACCCAAACAATATACGGGTCCGAGTCCAAGTCTATGTGGACCCGACCCGTACCAAATCTGAATAGTACTATGATTCAAATAATATCTAAATATATAATATTTTAATAATATTTAAATAAACATAACTATATATTTTAGTTATAATATTTGACCTAGTATTTAAATATATACTTTTTGTTATTTTTGGGTTCAGGTTCGGCCCGGCCCGGCCCGACTTGACCCGTTGCCACACCTAATTGTGGAATGGGGTGGGACAATGTACATTTAATGCATTACATGTCCAAGTGGTCCAGCCACTACACTGCAAGTTGCTACACTGTGAGAGTCCAAAACCTCCATTTACATGCTAGATATTAACCACAAATGGAAATTATTCCAAGAAGTTGGGTCCCTTCCCAATTAAAATCACACCTAGAACTGCAGAACCACGTTGATTACAAGCACAGGGGGTGGATGGGCAGTAACTTATTGAAGTGAGATTGGATATTTCATGGGAAGGACTACACGAGAGATGAGATGAGATAGAGAGAAAATGAAATTTCCTTCCTGAAAATAGGGTTAGCCAGTCCTTTTTCCAAAATATCTATAATTTTGTATTTTGTATCAAAAATTTATTTTCGGATTTGGATTTTGGGTCGAAAGTTGGGGTCGAGAATCTCAACTATGGTGGCCAAGGGAAATCCTATTTTATTTTTGAAATTTAAAAATAATTTCATATATTAAATATCCCATATTGAAGTTCCACCTTTGAGTGCATGAAGTGTATTTTAATTTTATCTCTTTCTTTGTACATCTGATCAAGCTCAAATTTAGTATTATCTTGCTTTTTATCTTCATATATATACACATATATTTAACAATTAATTTAAAATAAATAAAATTACCTAAATATCTTTGAATATTACAAGGTATTTTGGTTATTTATGATTTTTAAATATTTTATTGGTGTTATGATGATGAGAAACACAAACATATTAAATTTGAGCTTGATCCGATGTATAAAAAAATAGATAAAATTAGAACAAACTTCATGCTTTCAAAAAGTTTAACTTGAGTGGGAATTATGAAATATATTGAAGTATTTAATTTCAGGAAACTAAATATGATTTTTTAGCGAATTCCCCTAAATTGTAAAAATAAAAATAATACCTTTTTAATAAATTTACTATCTATTTGTTTTTTGGTTAAGATTTTTACATTAAAATGGATATAGTTAAGGAACTAGATCCTAAACACATAAAATACATTTCCCTGACAATATCATCTCTTACACGTTCATATGTCAGGTCTGTGTGATCAAATAGTACATTGGATTCCAAGGGCCAGATACATAGTAAGAGGGGTTAGGGCCGGGGCCATAAATTGTGGCCCGAGAGTCGGGCTGAGCCACTGAAGGGCGAACACGATAGGGACCACTTATTAGTTTCCTTTTTTTGTCCAAACGTGGCGGCCATCCCTGACGGGGCCGCAAGACTTAGCAAAAGGCCTCTTTAGTCCAGTGGTCTATGCCGAGCCGGGCCTAAGTTGGCCCATGGGGATAAGGGCCAATCCTGACCCAGCCCATTGCCATCCCTACTTGTAATCAATTTTAAGAAGAATCACAAACAAAAAACTACTTTGAACTCTTGAAACCCTATATGTGATCATCCATCAAATGAATACTCGATAGTCATTCTTGAAGCTAGAATTGATTGGAGAAGTTTCTTGTAATGCAAATTAAGATTATTGTTTTTAGGTTGACACGAGTGAGGATGATAAAACTTTTGGGTCAAACTCATTCTTCCGGTATGATATTTTCACCATGGGACTAAATCTATAATTTGGTCCTACAGAACAAAAATTTATGTCTTTCAAAAAAAGTTTATATAAGCTGTTAACTTTATACTACTGAAATAATGTGCATTTCAAAAATCTTTAGGAGAGAGTTTTTAGAGGTTGGAAAACCTTTTAATTTATCATCAGCTCAAGATTTATAGATAGGAAGAACAAAATTTGGCCGATTATATTATTTTAGAATTTTGAATTTCATAACATAGGATAAAAATAGTTTTTCAAGTCATTATAGAGTTTTCGATAGTACAACTGGATCTCCATACCAAATTTAGAGATGCTCCTTATTTACATAGTACAACTGGATCTCCATACCCATATTTAGACTGAATTTTCATTTTTTTAGTTAGTAGAAAAAGTAAAATTAAAACGGTAACTAACGAAACAACTAAAAAAACAAACTTGAAATTTGGTCCGAGGATTCTCGGACCAAAAGATAATTCTGGAAAAAATAAAAATTCATAGGTTGACATATTCTTTGTAATTTTCACCTATAAATATAAATGAAACATTTCGTATGTAAATAATTTTTTTAAGATCCATACATAAATCGCTCTTCTTTTTCCTGGGCAATTATCACAACCAAATTTCCCTACCTTACGAATGTGTTGCTCTAGACTCAAATAGTTTCTCTGCGCATTGAGTTGGCCATTCCATATTAAGATAAAACCCACATTTAATATGGATAATACCCACATGCACTATAGGTAAAAAACAAAGTGTAAAGCATCCATCTTAAATATGGATTCAAGTAGGTGTTCCATTTAAAAACAACAGAAACTAACAGTTCAAATGTTTTCTTACTAGAATTATTAGTTTTAGTTTTTAAATTTTATTTATTTTTTCATATTCACGACCTCAATGTTAGAGATTACATTTACTTAAAAATTAAGCCCAAAAATCTATCTTAAAAATAGATTTATTAATAGCCCCGCATTTCTACATATGCGGGCTTGGCTGCATAGAAACCGGGTCCTATGTCAAAAGCTTTCATGCATGCATCTGTGAAGGGTGGGTTCGTTAAGAGGAACTAGACAATTTGTGCATTAACTGACGTGCATGCATCCATGGTGATATAAGGATACGTTGTTTCATAAAACCTACACCATCGCTGTATTGTTTGGGCACTATCTCAGTGCACGTGTTCCTTTGTGACCAGGAAATTTCAGTAAAAGTCACATAACATGTGGGTGTGGATAACTTGGCAAAGCCAATGTACGTCATTGGTGATGTCAATATCGGATAAAGTGGAAGAGCACAAGGGCCCAACAGCATTCCTGGCATGCACCTTGACATTATTGAAGAGCAATCTAAATGACATTGTTGAGAAATTTTTTTCACTTGATTCATATTGGTAGACATACTGTTGTCTTGATAAATGAGAGAGAGATCCTCTAAGCATCAATTTCTTAGTGTGAGGTTCCACTTAGTTGGAGTTTTATTATTCATTAGACACAAAAAGAAAAGAAGTTGGTAAAATTAGAACCTTCTGGCATAGATAGAGCAAAGACACAAGTACGAAGAAAAGTAGGCACTGATATTTATTAAAACAGAGCCAAAATGTGACAACCACCTATATTTGATATTGTGCCTAGCCTTTGACTTATTGGACACTTACCTATATTTGAAATAGCCCCTACAAGAGAGACTGCTTGTCACATGTTTGCGTTCCAGAGGGTTTAAAGCAATAATGCAGTACGACCTTGTTTCGCACAAGGAAAACTGATTCGGGGATTAAGCTTGTTTTCTATGTGTATATCACTTTGTAGGTTAACAAATACTTAGGGCACATCTAAATCCTTTCTGTTTAGTTTGTTGGGAATTTATAAGATGATTCTATTTTGGGAAATTTATGTACCGGCTTTTAGTCCTATTATAACGGAATGACCTAAAAATAGGTCGTTATTATTTGAAAAGATGAATCCCCTATTTTTTTTTCAAGTTTATCTTCCGTTCGCTCTTTAGCCCAAAACCCCCATAATTTGCCCAACTTTTTTCTCTCTAAATGCCCTTTCCCTCTAGCTCTCACTCTCTCTTGGTGTAATTTTCCTGCCCCTCTCGCTCTCTCTCTCTGTGAATTTCCTGCCCCAATCCTCCCTCTCTCTGTAAATTTCTTTTCCCTCTCGCTCTCTCTCTCTATAAATTTCCTTCCCCCTCTCTCTCTCTGTAAATTTCTTTTTCTTTCCCTCATTTTACCTCTGTAAACCCCTCTCTCTCTCCCCATAAAGAGACATATGTATTTCTCTCTACTAATTTATTTGGTCACTAATCATATGCTGTATATATGGTTTTATGTGGCATTGGATGATTGTTTTATGTGGGATTGGATTCATTTGATAAGGCTACAATGACTTTTGGGTAAATTCTAATTGTTATCTCCAGGCAATGGTCCTGGAATAGGTGCATGTTGAGAACTAGGAAATATTTGTTTGTGTTTGCTTTTGGGCCTATGCATATCTGCATTCATGCAGTTTGATGTATTAAATCCTTTTAGTTAATGGAACATTGTTTAGAAACAGATGAGCTCCGATGAGTTTGTTTGCATTTGTGAAACTATCGGGATGCATTCATGAGTTTTCATTGTATTCAGGGTGAAGTCATGCCTTGCTCTGCAACGCTAAACTTCTTCTAAGACTTATATGTTGAAAACATCCGATTGTTTGGTTCACCAAAAAAAATCAACAACATGCGGTCTGATGGTTTTAACATCGGACCGTTTAGTTCACTTCAAACAAAATCAACAAAAAACGGTTTGACGTTTCAAACATGGAACCGCATGGTTCACCAAAAAAAATCAATACAAAAGAAGTCTGATGTTTCATACATTGGACCACATGGTTCAGAAAAAAAAATCAACAGAATGTGGTCTGATGATTCTAACATCAGACTAGTTAGTTCACTATCACCATAATGTGGTCCGATGTTTCAAACATCGGAACGCATGGTTCACCAAAAAAAAAAAATAGAATGCCGTCCGATGATTCAAACATCGGACCGTTTAGTTTACTAAAACAAAATCAACAAAAGGCGGTATGATGTTGGATAATATAGGGGTTACCAAACGATGTGATATTTACAATATCGGACAGGGGGCAAACTTAAAAAAAAAAAAAAAGTGGGGATCCACCTTTCCAGATAATAACGAGTCTTTTTCGGGCCATTTCATTATAATGGCACTAAAACCTAGTCTGTTCGTAAATTTTCGTTCTATTTTTATTTCTAATTGTGATAAATTCTAAAAATAATATGGGTTGAGCGTATTTATAGATAACCAAAGAATTATTAAAATGGACAATTTAGATTCTGTCTTACAAGATAAATTATTTTTAAGATTTGAAATTGTTTTTTTCCTTTTTTTTCCTTGCGTATTAAATTCGAGATGATCAAATGAAAGTATTCTGGTGTTCGACCAACCTTTCCTGTGTTTTTGAGGTGCCTTTTTTCCTAACTTGACAAGGGCCTAATTCCCATTTGACTTTGTCCCTCGCTCACTCAACATGCACACGTGCATAGTCATGAATGGAAGTTGGCTTGTGTAGGGTCCCCGGGAATCCCTCGCTTATGGAATTTGGAATCCCAAATATTGGGTTCCCACCTAAGAGCATGTACATAGTTGTGTAAATGGAAAATATGTGAATATAAATATAAATCGAGTGCAAGAAATAAAACAAAAACAAAAAGCACACTATAAGGACATGCAATTTGTGTGGTTTGTCATGTAGGATTACGTATATGGCTTTGGCGAAATTACAAGTTTGTGTTGCAACAGATAATACCTTTCTCTAAAAATAAGTACCAACCTCACATATTTTCCCTTATAAGCTTGCTCTCCCCACTGAGCAATACTGTCGATCAACCTCATATTTCCATCGCTATACCGATACCAAAGAGAGCACCTTGAAAGTAATCGAGTGACTTTCTCTCTTTAAGGGTCTGTTTGATAACTAGAAGGTAAATGTTCCCTAAAAATTGGAAGTTCTTTTTTGTCAGGAAGAAATAAGTTACGGTAAGAAGTTTTGAGTTTCAGTGTTCGATAACTTGCTGGAATGACAAAGAAGTTCTAGGTTTCTGTATTTAATAACCTGCAGTAATATTAAAGAAGTTCTAAGTACGTGTGTTTGATAATGTGCTCAAAGATTAGGAAGTTCTAGATATGTGTGTAATTAGCTGTAGAAGTTCTAGGCAAGATTTGAAATCTTAAGGTTGAGACCTAGAAGTTACTTATTTTTTAATAATTTTTTAGATTGTTTTTTTGGGATAAAATATCATTTGAAAGTAAAATACATTTCATTGAGAGAGAGAGAGAGAAAGAGAGAGAGAGAGAGGGAGAGAGAGAGAATTTAATTGATGAGTGAGAGAAGTGTCCTAGAGAGAAGCTTTGGATTTTGGATAGGGGACCATGGTTCTTAGAGAGAGAGAGAGAAAGATTTGAACAACAATTGAAGCAAAAGTTTCATGATAAACTTCATTGCATTTCAAAATTCAAGCAGTTTCTAGATAATATCAAGCACAACCTCAATTATGTATAAAATACAATATTTTACAGGTTCACGAGATGTTCTTAAACACTACATTTATGAAAATGAAGAAGACAGGTACAACAATAAGAACATTAGTTACACATAAAAATTACAAAATATATCTTAAGTGGTTCAGGCCAACAATGCCAGATTGTTGTACTATCATCAGTTCATTAATTTTTTGGTCGTGTTCCTATGATGCTTGTGGGTGACTCTACTATGGTGCATTTCGGCGTGTCAAATTTGCCATGTAGTTGACATCTACTATATACTGATTACATCAGTAAAATAATTTACTTTTTTCATCTTGACATCGAACACATTTAGTTTGTATACATCAATATAATAGTCTATTTGGGTTGTCTCTGATAGTTGATGTATATGTAGCACAATCAACATCAGAGTGAAGATATAGACGGGGTTGGAAGCCTCTAGTACTTGTAGATGCTTGTAGACACCCCATTTTGAAATACTGGCAAATTCAATGGTTTTTCTAAACCCTAGAAAGCCTTAGGACATCCCAGTAAACCCCAGACTACAGACCATCATAGTCCATGATCCCTATCATGTGATCCAGAATCCTGCATGACTATTTTTTTAGTAATAAATCAAGTAAAAATAAGAAAATAGTTTTTTTTTACCTGATTTTTTGTAGGCAATATCACAAAAATGAAACTTCTAATTTTGGTAGAATTTGACCTCTCTTTGACCCCCAAAATGGAAATTTGGCTGGCAAATCTGTTTGAAATTAGTATATATCAATTATGGTACGATTTGAGCCTTTATTTAAGCACATTTTGTGACCCATTTAAGGTTTGACTTGGTTAACCTATAGGCTAAGAAACCAGTGAGAGAGCCAGAGAGCACCCTAGATCTAGAGAAGTAACCTTAAGCCCTAGCCCCCTTGAAACCAACTTTTAATCTAGATCAACAAAACTCCAGTTCAACCAAGCCAAGTTTGAAGAAAGAACAATAGAGGACATACATACACAGCCGTGGTTCTAATACGGGCGAGGCCTCGGGTGCCCCGGGCCAATTGATCCTGGCAGGTAATTTCATCATCATCTCTTGTTATCTTAGTTTTCATTTATTTTGTTAGATTTTTATTTTATTATTAATATTATTTAATTTTTCAGGCTTTCTAGATCGATGTTGGCTCTCCCACTGATCTGAGAGTAGATCTATTTGTTTCTTAATAGATCTGGGCTCAAATCAGAATTTGATTGTCCTAATCTCTATCACTTTTAAAAAAATAAGTTTATGGCTCAGAACTTGTTGAATCTCATCTTGATATCATTTGGATTTGCACTATAAAGTTTGGCGCCCGGCATTTCTAGCTAGATCCGTGCACGAAAAAAACAAAATCCGAAAAAAAAGATTTCGCACCAATTTGAATCATATTCGTTTTTTTTTGCTAAAATCTCTTATCAAAACAATTTTCATCAGAGAATTTTCAGGAAAAACCTTTTTATGGGGAAGTACAAAAAGTTCGGTCTTTGTTTTCATGCGCAAGTCCCTCAGTTTTGTCCTCCTCCTCATTCTCCGATAGCAGTTTTAAAAGCATAGCCGCATTTCTATAGTTAGGGACCTATTCAAACCTAGCCTATCCATAGTTTAGGGGAAAAAATTCGAATGTTTTGTTTGCTTATTGCAATTGATTAGTCTTAGATCTCAGTCTGGATCCACTTTTGGTCCAAGCTGAAACCTTCTGGGTCCAAGTCTAGGCTTGTACCCGGTCTAGCCCATGTCCGAACCAGGGTCATACTCAGGTCAGAACCTAGGCCCCTTTCTGGTCTGAGCCAAGTCTCAGGCCAAATCTCACCTAGACGTGAGTCCAGGTCTACACTCGGTCTAAATTTGAAACCTTCTGAGTCCAAGTCCAAGCTTGTGCTCAGCCTAGCCCAAGTCTGAGCTAGGTTTACACCTAGGTTCGAACCTAGTCCCCCTTTTGGTCTGAGCCAAAGGCTTGTGCCAAACCCAACCTTGATCCAGTCGGGGTTAACACATGGTCTGATATCCAATCCTTTTAGGTCCAAGCCCAGGCTTGTGCTCAGCCTAGCCCAGGTGCAAAGCAGGTTCACGCCCAGGTGCGAACCAGGTTCACGCCCAGATCCAAACTTAGGCCCCCGAACCAAGACTCATACCCATCTAGTCTAGATCTCAATCTAGATCCTAACCTAGATCAATGTATAGAATTGCCTCTAGAACTAAACTAGGTTCGTCTTAGCTCAGGGTTTAAATCGAAACCTATCGAGTCTATCAAGGTCCATCTGGTCTAACCTTAGCCTAGGTCTTAGTTTAGGGTTTGCTGCTGGAATTAGACTAGGCTCACCTTAGCTCAAGGCCCCAACCTAGGCCATCAAATCTAGCAAGGCCCAAGACTAGATCAGGTCCTAGTCCATCGAGTCTAGATCAGGTTCTAAGACTAAGTTCAAATAGGGAGAAGTCGTCATGTCGGTCACCCAAGGCGACTATGATGATTGCTCCACTACCGACTCCAAACCTAACCTTCCCAAACCTAGGGACCAGTATGCTGCAATCCCTTGGGATTATGGCCAAAACCCGGGTCTGTCCATTTTTCGGTGCCCAAGTCTTCAATTAGAGAAAGAGTCTAAAGGATCAGTTCTAGATCTTGAAATATATGTTGCTTGAAAATTCTAGCTCAACCCAAAAAAATTTGAATAGTCAAGAGGTTCGACCTGAGGTCGTCCTTCAAGGGCTCTTAGGCACCCAAAGTAAGAATAGAGTGAGGGAGGAGGTTCATGTAGTGTCAAATGCTCATTCCCTAACTCAAACCAAGAAAATTTTGAGCCACGACAGCCTCAAAACCCAGATAACCAGGAACCATTTAGGTCTAGGGGATCTAACCTAGCCTCAAGCCACCATAGTACAACTCATGATAACTTGAACATTGTACGAAACAAAGGTAACGACCTGAACCGACACAAGGTGATGTAGGTATCTATGCTGCCCTCCAAAGTTTGGTTGACCAAGGCTAGGCTATTCACGCCCTAGCACATGTGCCGGTCTCAAACCAACTTAGCGCTATAGGACAACCAAGTCAGCCAATTCTTCAATCGATCCTAGTAATCCATTCGGTCCAACATACTGTACAATTCCCGTAGCTGGTGGCGACACCTATGGGACAATGCATCCCTCAGGCCCACGTATACCAAAACACCCTGATGACTGTGGCTCACTAACCTCAGGTCCATATGGGCCAATACATATCCTCAGGCTCATTAACCTCAGATCCATATGGGCCAATACATATCCCAAGACTTGACTCATCAGTCTCCACTTGGGAACCCACCAGTTAGTGGGCCTACCATCATGCCGAATGCCCAATATGAAGGAACCATGAAAGCAATGTAAGACATCCTTGTAAGAATGGGCATTCACGAAGTTTTACCCCCAAGGGCCTGTGTTCATAAGACCCAAGGAGGCATGGAGGACCTTCCCTTCAGATTCGTCATCCCAAAAATTTGAAACAAGTTCAACGGGAAGAGCGATCTAGATACCCACGTTAACGCAAAACTTCTCTCCGTTTGAGCTTTGAAAGATAGGCCAAATCAATTGAAGGCCATACTTTCGCAAACGTTTTCTGGCCAGGCTCTGAATTGGCATCGAAGAATGATGTGTACTCAACCGCACATCACTCCATATGAGACCCTAGGAGGCATGGAGGACCTTCCCTTCGTATTCGTCATCCCAAAAATTCGAAACAAGTTCAACGGGAAGAACGATCCAGATACCCATATTAACGCGTACCTTCTCTCCGCTCGAGCTTTGCGAGATAGGCTAAATCAATTGAAGGCCATATTTTCACAACGTTTTCTAGCTAGGCTCTGAACTGGCATCGAAGAATGATGTGTATTCAACAGCACATCACTCTAGATGAAATGTTCAATCTATTTGTCTCTCATTTTCGTGGATCGACACCAAGGCCTCCCTCTCCTTGGGCGAACTTAGCGCAACAAAATAAAATGCAGGAGAATCCTTTGAAAACTTCATCAATTGATTCCTCAAGGTGGTGATACGGGCCATTGAATGTCCACTCACAAACCCGGTCAAGATCTCCATGGCCTCAGAAAATGCCACTCCTGAATACAGGACATTCTTCAGCCAAGGTCTTATCCCCTACTTTTTCGACTCCATGACTGAGCGGGTGGCACACCATGAAAGGGCGATAGGAACACCTCTCAGCACTAGACCTGGTAACAAACCAATAACCACTCCTCAAAATAAGATAAATAAAAACAACAAGGGGAATCCTTCCGGTCAGGTTAATGAAATTGTCATTAACAGGCCGGCACGAAGTTTTTCCATTCAACGAAGCAATTAGAATCAAAACCAAAAGGGTTGGCCTAGAGTCAACACTCAAAATAACAACCAAAGGAGAGTGGATAATTTCACTCCTCTCGAAGACCCATTAGAAAAAGTATTGGAATTGCTCCTATCTAAAGATATGGTTTATCTCCCAGCACCATCCGAGTCACCATACCAAGTCACGAACAAGAGAAAGTGGTGCAAATGGCACTTAAATCATGCACACGACAACTACAATTGTTATCATTTGAAATGGGTTATGCAAGGGTTGATCGATAGGGGGGACATCATGTCCTACTGAAAAATTAGCTTGTTGAAGAGCATTATCAAAAGATGGGTATCTTCACAAACCCTCTTCTGAAAAATATGGCCATAATAGCTGGAAAGACAAACTCAAAACAACCCAAAAGAGAATGTTGTCATTCACATGATCGAGAATGGAGACAAAAAAGAAGTCCCTACTCAATTCATATTCCCTTGTGGTCACCACCTTCAAGAACCCCAAGAGGACCAATTAGGTCTTCTAAAAGGGACCCTGCACCTCAAAGCCTCGACAATCTACCTAAGTGGGACCAATATGATGAAGACGATATGTTAGAAATTGATGTGGTCCAGATTAACGAGAAGGGATCATCCTCCAATAGAGGGACCAACACTCCAAAGTACCCCATCACTCTCGCAAAGGCCGACCCTATCGGGCTTCAACCAGGTGAAGTAGACACCTTGACTCGAAGACGCCGAGTATTCAAGCCCATCCGTTTGATGGCTGATACCCTCAAGGAAAGAATAAGGATAACCTATGAGCCCAAGCAACTAGCAATTACCATAAATCAAGAACCCCAAAAGGAGTCACGAGTAAACTCGAGCGCTTACGATATGCTGGCTCATCTTGGCAATATCCCAGCTCATATCTCCATCTTGGAGCTGCTCACCAACTCACCAACACATAGGACCCAGATTGAGAAGGTCCTCGCCAAGACGCACATCCAACCAGAAGAGCTGAGTGGGTTGATCAACTAGTTGACAACACCAACGCCAATTGTGTTCAAATAGAAGTCGGTATATATATATATATTCTGTACTTGATCCAATAGGATACAAGGTATAAATAAGTTCATTATGACTGGATCTTTTACTAAAGTAATTTCCTCTGACAGGAGGAAACTTTTGTTGCAGTAAATTTCTTGGGGAATGGCGCTATTACGCGGAATGTGAAATTTCTCGAGGCAGTAGAACTCCACCACTATAATTTCACATGAAAAATAATTAGGGCAAGTTTTCTATACTTCTCCTACAATATAGAAGTTATGTCCTCCCCCTTATCCAACCGTCCATGCTGAATGGATGGTTAAGATTGCCCCAATCACAATGTCACATCTCTACACTATTTTATTTTTAATTTTTTTTTTGTAAACTATTTTAATACCAAATTTTGGACATCTATTCTTCTATTAAACTCGCACTAGAGAAAAATATAAAAATAATATTTTCAATAAAATAAAATAATCAAAATACCCCTGAAAGATTCAAGGGATATTTTAATCATTATATTTTATCAAAAAAAAAATTTTAATATTTTTTATAGGTGCGCCCCAATGAGAAAATGACACGTACCAAATTTCATATTCATAAAATTTTTATTAAAAAAATTAAAAATAAAATACTTTGATACGTCGGATTTAAGATCAAAAGGTGAGCGGCGCTCTTGATCAAAATTGGACACCTGGATGGTCGGGGAAGGATAGAACTTCTATGCTATAAGGGAAGCATAGAAACCTTTCCCAAATAATTAACATAGGATTCATAAGTTTATAAAAATTTTATTAAACTAAAAAGAAAAAGTTTATTTCACTTGAGTCAAATTTCTAGCCGTCGATAGTCCTCCAATTGTGTCGCATAAAAGATCGTAAGGAGCATAAAACAAGAGTTGATGTCTAATAAATTGTTTCCTCGCAAACAACCAGGTTCCACAATTTTTTTGTTCTATTTCATGCGTGGCAGGCGCGTGAAATAGAAGAAAAAAATGTGAAAGCAAATCGGTTGTTTGTGAGGAAATGATTTAATTCTTCTATTTCTCTCCTATAAAGTTCCAAAGCTTCGTAGGGAAACATAGTGATTGCTATTGCAAATTGTCAAAAATGAGAGAAGTGTTCTGTTAGTTCTTGACTTCTGGTTTCCTTGTCTAGTGAGAGAAGGATAGAGCCTTTGTATACAAGGAGTTATTGTTGTGTATAGAACAGTAAGAAGAGTCGTTGCTATTTGCATTTTACGTAATCATATTTGAATTGTAATGCTGGATCTACAAGGAGGATGATAACGATAATTAGTTTGAATCAATTGAAGAAACAAATAATTTTAGATCAATTCGGTATGGTAGTGTCATAGCTATACAAATATAACATTCATTAGCAAGAACACACTTTGGGATGACTATGATCACCGGCCCAAAAGGTCATAATTACTTATAATTCTATTTACCGTAGTACAATTTTGTGGCTAACAATCAATTACCAATAACTTTGGATGTATTATTTTATAGCTTACTTTTAGTCAATATTATGATATAAGGTCAAATTTCGTCTATGATTTTATACTTGGGAATATTAACTATGGATTGCTATATTAAATGCATATGATTTCTCTTTGTTTTATTTTTTATTTGTGAATTTGAAGCTATGAAACTGGTATTATAATAAAATCCTCGTATACAATCATCTCACTTTATACTCCCATTTCTCTACGCCTTGTGAAGAACATTTCTTTTCCACAACATTTCTTTGGCTGACCCGTATAAAGAAAGTTAGCAAGGTTCGTAGAAATTTTTATTATTGAATAAAGTTCAATAAAGACATTTAATGAATAAAGTCTACTTCTAATACTTTAAAAGACACCCAAAACATATAGTACATAATAAAACAAAATAACTTAAAAGACATCCAAAAACTCTAGTACATAAAAAAATAAAATAACTTTGGCATCAAAAAAGTCTAGTACATAATAAAATAAAATAATATGATTTTTCAATCAAACTTACAACTTTTTCAATGTGAAGGTCCTTTATATCTGACATTCAAACTAGCTCTTAGGGAGCCATAGATCATCTCTCCCTGCGTATTCTCTTCTCGCCCTGCGTATTCTCTTCTCAATCTCTATCTCTAAGCATATTAAATACATAAAGGAAAAAGTTTATATAAGGTTGCAACCTTAAAATGTAGAACTACAGATGCACCTCAAAAATCTATCGGAAAATGTTGTTTTAATGTTGAAAAACACTCTAATTGACCATCTCGACATGGAGATATATGACTATAACAAATAAAAAGAATTTTGAATCTTAAAAATAGTGCATCTTACAACAATTTATCTAGACCGTCCATTTTCATGATTTCTTCACGTTTATTGATCTACTTGATTTTAACCATTTTTGAAGTCTAAAATTTTACAATTAGATATGAAAATAGATTTTGAGATAATTTTAAAAAAATATATATATCAAAATTATATGCTATAATAAAATTTGGAGGTGCACCTTAATTGGATTGTTTAAGGTTGCAACCTTATGGAAACCACACCCATACATAAATGTTTATCTCGAACAATTTCCTAGATTCTCTTTCTCAAACCTGAAGACAAAGTGAGACTCCAAACTCATGTCTTTCCTAAAATTCAAATATCTAATTTTAATTTTGATTAATGATTTTAAATCAAAGAATATTTACAATTTAAAGTATGAATTTATAATGCAGAATATTCATAATCAACATTTTTGTTATAAAATAGAGTGAGTTACATACGGACCCTAAATTGTTTTCTAAAATACAAAATGCTTCATTTATAGGTAGAAATTACTAAGAAGGTCGGTCATCATGCCTATGTTTATTTTTTAAAAAATTGCTTTTCGGTCCGGGGATTGAATCCTAGGTCCAAATTTGTTGTTTGTTTTCTTTTTTATTTGTTTTTTTTTTGTTTTGTTAGTAGGGTATCGTTCCAAGCTTTAGGATAGTGCCCAACTAACATAAACACTTCAAAAATATATTAAAAGTCGGTCCGAGGATGTTCTTGGACCCAGAGGAAATTTTGAAAATATAGAAAAAATGTGGGTTGATCGACCTTATTTATAATTTCCACCTATAAATGGAGCATTTTATAGTTTAGGAAATTTTTTAAGATCCCTACGTATATCACTCTATCAATATGACATTTGTTAAGATAATTGAAAATCCAATTATTTTAAAAATCCAATTATTTAATTATAGCATACATTAGATACAAATGAACAAAAGGTTTCCAGTTTGAAATGGTACCATTTCTTAAATTGAAGCCATTAGCTAGTTTCTACTTGCTACATTCTCCATCAACTTTACCCAAAATATGAGATCAAATACAAGTATTTAACCAGAATAAATAATACTTTTATCTACTTATCAAGACTAAAGCAATACTTTCCAACCAGAAAATGAATAGGCAATAACATATAAAAAAAAAGAAAAAAGAAAAAAAGAAAGAAAAGGGAACATCATACTCATATCGCAATGACACAATGAAGATACTTATAAACCATTCACAAAAGGGCTACATATACAATCCACATAGCACAAGGTTATGCATAGATAACCTTAAGGAAGGGCATGCTCAACATGGCCTTTATTTACTGCAGATACTGTATTATAAGTACATGACTTGTAACCAAACACACAGGCCACATTAGACTGAAAGTCTAGTTATGGGGCTTGGCCTCAGTGTTTACTTGTGCTTTGGCGAGGGCGTCGAACTCAGTTTGGGAGCAACAATAGCACCCCTTATGGCCACAGCATCTGTGGCGACATCCATACCCGGAGAGGGCTTCGAACTCAGTTTGGGAACAACAATAGCACCCCCTATGGCCACAGCATCTGTGGCGACATCGACGGTATTGCTCTGTTTGTGCAGCTTCCTTATCTACAACTTCCTCTGCCACAGCGAAACAAGAGCGACTGGTCATTTTTTAGTGAGAAAAAAAAGAGAATAAGATTTTTGGAGTTATAGAAAAATCTTCATCGTGAACAACTAGAGCGTGTTTTTAATGTATATTCATCCCTCATTTATTTGCTAATATTTGATTTAGTGATGCAATCCCAGACATCTGATGAACTTGGAACGATACAAAGAAGAATATTAAGGCCGCCACGGCATGCACAAATCTTCATGTGGTCAGAAAAAATATGGCAAAATTTAAAAAGAAATTTAACAATTATTTCTGGAGTTCTTATATAGCATTTATAGTGAGTCAATGTATTTACCTATACAAATAAATAAGCATTGTGAATCTTCGGTAGGAAACTTCACTTCGCCCCAGCCGTCTGATAACACGGCGGACGGCTGGAAGGCGTAGTTCTTGCAAACAAAGACTTTCACATTTTGTGGACTTTGAGTGGAGGATGTGAAACCTTCACCTTCATCATCTAATGCATTTCCATATCTAACTAAATATGCAAAAGTTATTGGAAAACAATGCATATACACAACTAAACTACGTGTTTGTAAATGGAATGACACTCCTTACCAGCATCAACCTCCTTAGCACAAACCTCAGAAGAGATGAGGAGGAAGGCAATCAAGAGTATGCCTAGGATGAAAAGAGTCTTGGAAGCCATTTTCAATGAGCAAGCAGCACTTGTTAAAAGAGTAGGATGTGAAGATCACCTAGAGTCACCCCTATTTATAGGAGTGGGAGAGGGTGGAGGGTGTGTTGAGACTTTTGAGAGAGAGAGAGCCGACAAGGTGCCCTTCTTATCCATTGAAGATTATCAACAAGGAGCCCTTCTTATCCATTGAAGATTGTCGACAAGGAGCACGTCTTATCCATTGAAGATTGTTGACAAGGGGCCCTTTTTATCCATTGAAGATTGTCGACAAGGAGCCCTTCTTATCCAGTGAAGATTGTCGTCAGGGGTGGCAATAGACTTGGACCGGAGGATCCGACCCATCATTGCCTGGGTCCAAAAATTGCCCCTTTATTTTGGTTGGAGGGGTATTTGTATTGAAAGTGTATTATGGAGAAAAAAAAATGAAAAAAAAAATTAATTTAGAGGTAAATTACATAGAAAGTTTTGTGTTGAAGTTTTTTTAAAAATTTTCCCAAGCCTTTATCGACTGAAAGAAGTCACAAGTAGTAGAAAGCCCCACTTTTGCGAGAGAATCAGCCACCTTAGTTGACTCTATGTACACATGGTGAAAGCAGATGGTCATTGACCCCGTCAACTGTAATACTTGTAGCATTGATTTCAAGTGCCAGGGGAATTCTTTTTTACCCTTTTTCTACTATTTAATAATATTCTACGAGTCAATTTTTCGCATCGTGGAAATTCCCCAAATTTTTCCCAGTAAAGAGCTTCAAACCTTGGAGATGAGATGAAAACTTCACTTTCTTAGTAATTTTAGTTCCAATATACATATATTTCTCAATCTTAGTTTATGGTCTTCAGTTATAGTATGGCTTTTATTGATTTAAAATAATATTGCGATCTTGGTGAGTGTGTGGGCCCACTTAGTTGGAGTTTTATTATTCATTAGACATAAAAAGAAAAGTAGTTGGTAAAAATAGAACCTGTTTAAGTGATTCTTGCATACATAGAGCATGACACAAGTATGAAGAAAAGTAGGTTCTAACATTTAGCCAAAATGTAACAAGGACCTATATTTTATACGGTCCCTTATCAATGTGGGTCAAGCCCTTGGACTTTATGGAAACTGAATGTATTTGAAATAACCCGTACAAGAGAGACAGACGGTCACATGTTTGCGTTGCAGAGGCTTTAAAGTTTAAAGCAGTAATATAGTAGACCTCGTTTTTTACAAGGAAAAATGGTGGGAGGGTGAAGCTTCTTTTCTGTGTGTGTATCTCACTTTAAGGTTAACAGGTCGGGTCTCTCAATCTTAAACAATTGGGGCACCTCTAAACAAGCTGTAAAGCATTTTTATGTTTTTTTTTTTTCAAAATTGCTCCTGGAGGACATACTCAGATTCAATTTTAATTTTTGTAGTTTTTCATTAGTAGGGCACTGCCGTAAAGCTTGGGCCGCTGTCTTATTAAGGAAATAGCTTTTTTTTTTTTAATCCGTACTGAGGATTCCATCCATCCACGAACAAAAGGGCAATTTTGAAAAATTTTAAAAAGTAGTTGACCGACCTTTTTTTTAATTTCTATCAATAAATGGAACATTTCATATGTTAGAACTTTTTTAGTATTTGTATGTAAATCACTCAAATTTATAAAATGATTGGAAAATAAATTTTCATCTGTAATTATGAACTTCAAAATTTTTAAAATAATGAGGGTCGAGCATGTTAACAAATAACCGAATAATCTTTAAAATGGACAGTCTAGATACTGTATTATAAGTTGTATTATTTTTAAGACTTATAAGTATTTTCCTTCCATATTGAAGTCGACATGATCAAATGAAAGTCTTCTAGTATTCGACCACTCTTTTCCTCTATGTTTATGAGGTGCCTTTTTTTCCTAATTTGACAAGGAACTAATTCCCATTTGAGTTGGTCCCTCTCACTCAACATGCACAGGCGAGAATGGGGTTGGGGTCATGATGGTAGTACCACATGTGCCCCAGCTACGGTCTAGGCTTCGATTCTCATCTAACACATTAAAAAACCACTAATAATTTGAATAAACAGGTAGGAGCTCTTCATCCCCACTAAATTACCTAAAAAATAAAAAAAAAATAGGGAAAGGGGCTGGGCTCGTGATGGTAGTACCCCATACTCTAGTTACCACGTTGTCGTTTCCATTCCCACCACTAACACCACCCCACTAATACCTCAAAAAAGCTAACTCTAATCTACTTGAAAAAACGGGTAGGGACTTGTCTTCTGCACTGAATTACAAAAAAAAAAAAAATGGTTGGGTTGTGAAGGTTCCTCGATAAATATTGCTCATGGAATTAGGAATTCTAAAGACTAGGATCCCACCCAAGATCGTGTACATAGTTAATTAAATACGAAATAGGTCAATATAAACATAAATTAAGTGCAAGAAATAAAACAAAAACAAAAGCCACACTATAAGGACATATGATATGTGTGGCTCGCCTCATAGGGCTACATCCACAATCTCGGCAAATAAAAATGCACTATCACAATGAAGATTACAAGTTTAGATTCTAAGATATAATACATCTCTCGAGACACCTGCAAGAACTTCACCGATCTTCCCTTCCAAACCTGCTCTTCCTACTGAGCAATACCGACGATCAACTTCATATTTCCCATCGCTATGCCGTATTTGAGAGAGCACCTTGAAAGGAACCAAGTGACTTTCTCTCTTTAAAAGTAAAAATAAAACCAACCTAAACTTCAATGGGCATACCGCCTCTCTCTTGGAGGTTATGTCTGACCGAGCCTTTCTTAGGGATCCCTTCCCATGACCCCTAAAGGGATGAGTTAAAAGTTACGAGTATTATGGTTCCTTGACCCTTCTTATAGAGATTACTGGGGCTTCTTTTTTTATTCTTAAGAAAATTCTTTTTTTTTTTTTTTACCACAATAAAAAAAATATACACCTCAATTTCAAGAACTTTTTTGATTCCTAAGAAAATTCCTTTTTTTTTTTTTACCATAATAAAAAAAATATACACCTCAATTTCAAGAACGTTTTTTATTCCTAAGAAAATCTTTGTTTTTTTTTTTTACCATAATAAAAAATATATATACCTCAATTTCAAGAAAACGTAGGTGTGGTGATTTTTCTTGTCACCAAACCTAATAATCTTCGTCAAAATCACCATAATTGCCGTGTCAACATTCAATGAATATATTTCTTAATATCTCATCTCTTGCCTCCATTATGGAGTTTCCACAAACACTTTGTCTCCATATTTCTGTACCTCAAACCGTGCTTCCATCTAATTTTGCCATTCATCTTTTTCTTCACTAAAACATTAAGTCTTAACTCCATACATACCTTTTACTCTGATACCAATTATAAGGTCCTTAGGAACGCCACGCTTGCATGTAGTCTCCTTAGCGCCTTTTGAGTTCTATACCCTAATTTCTAGAAAACCAAGGTGACCAACCCTTGGTCCTCCAAAATTCCCATGGCCATTAAACCTCAAGTAAATCCTTTTCAAGAAAACAAGAAGACACTCACGACCCCACAACAAAGTGGTGTAATATGGAGAAACAAGTAGATATCAGTGATAATCATTAACTCTATACTTATTAGTTTATTTTTCCTTTCTTATTTATGGGATGAAGTTACGGACAGCACGCAAATTATGTGCCTTATTGTGTGAGAATAGTGTCACACTTAAGGGCCTGTTTGGGTAGTACGGATTTTAAGTCATGGATTCCCAATATCTTGGATATTGCCAAAATCCACTGTTTGGACTGTTTAATGACTAGGATACTTAAAATCAATAAAATCAAAATCATGGAAACAAGTCCTACTTTTTCATGATTTCATTTCCACAACAATTTTTTTTTTTTTTTTTGCATTTCTAAGGGCCATGGATTTTAGTAATTGGCTCCGTCGACCTGAAACATAGGGAGCATTTGGTAGGTTTGAAAATTTTAGATAGAAAAAGTACCTAAATTTTTTTTAAAAAAAAACTATCTTAAAATTTTTAGAGAGAGAAACTATCTCAAATTTTAACTTTTGAGATGGAAAGTATGTTAAAATTTTGGAGAGAAAAATTACCAATTTTTTTAGAGCGATGAATTATTTCAAAATTTTAGAGAGAGAAACTGTATCAAATTTTAACTTTTAGAGAGAGTCTGTGTTAAAATTTTAGAGAGAGAAAATACCAAAATTTTTCAGTCTCAAATTTTACGATTTAGAGAGAAACTATCATATTTGAAAGTGAGAAAGTACACGCAAATTTTTAAAAAGAGAAACCACCTAAATTTTTTACAAAAAGAAACTATTTCAAATTTTTTTGAGAGAGAAACAATCTCATATTTTGATTTTTAGAGAGAAACTATATCAAGTTTTAGGGCCAGTACCTAAAAAGTTTTAGAGATTGAAACTATCTTAAAAAAATTTAGAGAGAGAAACTATATCAAATCTTAAGTTTTAGAGAGAGAGTATTCTTAAAACTGTAGAGAGAAAGTATTCTTAAACTTTTAAAGATAAACTATTATAAATTTTCGAAAGATAAGCTACAAAAGAAAATTAGAGAGGAATATCTTGTTTTTTAGAGATAGAAACTTTCTTGAAGTTTGAGTTTTAGAGAGAAACTATATCAAATTTTGAATTTTAGAGAGATAAAATATATTAAAATTTGAGAGATAGAAATTATATCAAATTTTAGAGAGAAAAACTACATAAAAAATTTTAGAGATAGTAATTATCTCCAAAATTTTGGAGAAAAACTATTGCAAAATTTATGTTTTAGAGAGAGCAAGTATCTTAAAATTTTAAAAAGATAAACTAAAAATTTTAGATAGAGAAACTACATGAAATTTTTAGAGAGAGAGAAACTATTTCAAAATTGAAGTTTTAGAGAGAAAGTATCTCAAATTTTAACTTTAGAGAGAGAAAGTATGTCAAATTTTAGAGAGACGCTATATCAATTTTTAAAGAGAGAAACTATTTCAAAGTTTGAGATAGAGAAACTATCTCAAACTTGAAGTTTTAGAGAGAAAAAGCATCTTAAAATTTAAGAGAGTAACTATATCAAATTTTAGAGAGAGAAAGAACACAAAAAGTTTTAGAAAAAGAAACTAGCCCGAATTTTTTGAGAGAAATTATCTCAAATTTTAGCTTTTAGAAAGAAAAAGTATCTTAAAATTTGAAAGAAAAACTATATCATATTTTAGAGAGAGAAACTACTTAAAAATGTTTAGAGAGAAAAACTATCTCAAAAATATTGAGGGGAACTATCTTAAGTTTTATGTTAGAGAGAGAGTATCTTAAAATTTTTGAAAGAGAAACTATATTAAATTTTAGAGAGAGTAATGCACCTAAAAATTTTAGAGAGAAATTATCTCAAAATTTTAGATAGACAACTTCAAATTTTAAATTTTGGATATAAATTTTCCTCCTTTTTTAGAAAAAAAAAAGAATTTATAAATTTTCCTCTTGGTTCAAAAAAAAAAAAGAAAAAAAACTCAATCAGATAGATCGATTGAAAAATGAGAACTATATTGGCAACCAAATGATTCCTAGAGGGAAGAGAGAGAGAGAGAGAGCAGGGGCATTGACAATTTTGATATGTAAATTGCCCACATTGCTACCATTAGAGTTCTCATTACGATATGATACATTAAGCATTTATAAATTCATCAAATGGATGTAAAAGCTATTTTTAAAAATAGAGAACTATACAAGTATATCTACTTGAAGCAACCTCAAGGTTTCGCAATGCATAGAGAAGAAAGTACGTGTATTGGTTAAATCTCCTTCAGTTTAAAATGATCTTCAAAGTTATGGGATGACAATCTTAATGTAGGAGTTCTATTTTATATGTTGAAATTATTGATTTAGATAAAATCTATTTTATAGCTTGAAACTGTTGATTTAGATTACAAAAATGTGCTTGAAAGAAAGACGTAACTCTGAGCATATTTGCAGATGACATACTATCTTTCTTGCAGTAATGTGGACATCATAATTGAAGTTAGTAACTTATATTTACTCCAACAATGACATAAATGACTAGGGCAAAGCATTGATATGAAGGACATGGGCGTAGTAAATGTCATATTGGGAATTTAGCGGTAGGAAATACAAATAGAATTTCATTGTTCCAATCTCATTTTATAGAAAACTTTATTGGACAATTTTAATCTTCTGTCTGTAAAGCAAAATGTGCAGCTTATAATTCCAATGTGCTCTTAAGTCTAATAATTAATAATGTATCACAATCACAATATTCAAGGATCCTTGGTTATCATTGGTATACAATGAATTGCACTACGTTTGGTATTGTACATGAGAGAGATCCTATTAATCAGTCATGACATTAAAATTCATATAGAGAGTATTGGATACTTTGAGCATATTATTGATTTCAAACTAGTAGGATATGGATATCTCGAGTTCATATTGATATACATCATTATGGATGTATATGTATATATCTCTTGATAAGATTAGATATCTAAAAAATAAGAAGAGACCAAGTCTTACTTGGTCATCAAATTAGTTTGGTGATAAGGCCTCCTACTATTTATCTCTATATCTAAGAATCATATCATATTTATCTCCAGTAATTGTGTAGTTGTCCTTTATATATAGAGGTACTTAATGATGTAAACATTCATCCAAAATAGTGAAGTGTAGCCCGTTGGGCTTTGGATCCATGGAAATAAGGCTTCGGCCTGAACCACGTAAATGTTGTGTTCTCTCTTCTTCTCTCTCCATCCTCCATTCAATGTCTGTGCATGTATTCTCCCATGAATTCTAACATGGTATCAGAGCCAACCTCAGATTTGAGTTGCCAGATCTTACAGATCTGAGCTCGGCTTCAGATTCGTTCCGACTCTCTGTCAGATAACTGCACCCTATTTGATATTGTCTTTATTGATCTCGACCTCCATTGACATGCCTCTTCGTGCTAAGAGAGTTTGTGAACCATTAGTATTATCACGAACACCATGAAAAGATAGAAGCTGCCTCAATCCCCAATTCAACAACAGTTGATATCAAGAGAGACCTATTTTTCCGTAATCTGGTAGAGAGAGAAAGGCGGTCTCTTTTTCCCTACCTTTCCCATCCTGAAGAGAGAGATGGATGACCCACCCATTGAGAAGATCTCCATCCCTGGTTCACATCAACACCATCATCATCATCGATAACATCATCATCGTCGTCCTCATCGGCCGCATCATCATCGTCGTTGATATTGGCATTGTCGTCGTCATCGTTGACATCTCCATTACCTGAATTGCCATTGACGTCTATAGGAAGCAGTTGGGGTTGTTTTGCGTCGAGGAGATTGGAATTACTCTTTCATATGCCCATATTCACCATTAGGTCTGTTCATAGGTCCTTACTAGAGCAAAAGCTGTGAAAGGGCATTAAAAGACCTATTGAAGCCCAACTGGTATTGCGCTAGCAAGAGCGAGAGAGCAGGTTTCTTGGTATTGTGCTAGCAAGAGCGAGAGAGCAGAGTTTCTTAATGGTTCCAGCTAGAGAGAGAGAGAGAGAGACACAGTAGGGTTTTGCTTGTTTCACAATTTTTGTTGAAATATGGTTTTGGGGTAATAAATAAATAAAGAAATAAAATAATAATAATAAAATAATAATAATAAAATAAACCATAAAGGAGAAAAAAATAGGAGATCGAGTTGATGCTGTGAAGATTGTGTTTTTATTATTGGTGGGAGAACACATGAATTTGGGGTTCAAATTTAGCAGAGAGATTTACTTTCTGGCAATAGAGTTGGAGATTGATTTGTGCCTCCAATGATTTTGGGTTTTGTTATTGATTGGATGTAAGAGCCTACAAGTTTTTAAGATTTGCATTTTTCACATTTCAAAGGTTTCGGATTTTCTTTTGATTTTTGTCCTTCCAAGTGCCTCATGTTTGATGATCGAATTTCTCAATCCTGATTGATGATCAAGTTTTTCGTTACTTGATCTTGTTTGATGATAGAGTTTTTCGTTACTCCATCTTGTATGATAATGGAGTTTACTCGATCCTGTTTACTTCAGATGCCTACTTTAGATGTCAATGTTTAATGATTGAGTTTTTCGTTACTCAATCTTATTGGATGATGGAGTTTTTCGTTGCTCCATCTTCTAAGATGATCGAATTTCTTTCCGTTATTCGATCTTGTCAATTGATCGAGTTTTTTATTACTCGATCTTGAAAATTTTCAAGCAATTATGCTTGTTGTTCAAGCAATCTGAAGATCACTACTCATTTTTGAAAACTTAGTATTGTTCAAACTCCATTTGTTGACAGAGCATCTTGAGTTTGAGGGGAAGTGTTAGGATATGAATATCTCAGGTTCATATTGATATACATTATTATGGATGTATGAGTATATATCTCTTAATAAGATTAGGTATCTAGAAGATAAGAAGAGACCAAATCAAAGTTACTTGGCCATCAAATTAGTTTGGTGATAAGGCCTCCTACTATTTACCTCTATCTCCAAGAATCTTAACATATTTATCTTATGTAATTCTGTGATTGTCCTCTATATATAAAGGTACTTATTGATGTAAATATTCATCCAAAATAGTGAAGATGTAGACCGTTGGGCTTTAGATTCATGGATGTAAGACTTCGGCCTGAACCACATAAATGTTGTATTCTCTCTTCTTATCTCTCCATCCTCCATTCAATGTCTGTGCATGTATGCTCCCACGAATTCTAACACAAACTTGATCTTTGTGGAATATTCTACTATAGAAAAATGATGCAAATATTCTAACATTCATTGTGAAATTATATATATTTTTTTGGGTAAGTCAGTGGAGGAGCTGTGCATGTATGCTCCCACGATTTCTAACACAAATTTGATCTTTGTGGAATATTCCACTGTAGAAGAATGATGCAAATATTCTAACATTCATTATGAAATTATTTTTTTTTTTTGGGTAAGTTAGTGGAGGAGAAGGTCCCCTATCTGAATTTTTTATTAATAGAAAAGGAAGAAAACATTAGTTTACAACCCTATAGTAGGGCAGTTGCATCAAATCATGTATTAAAAAAAGAGAGAGAAAGTCTGACGCATGGCTACGCCTGTGGCGCCTGAGTAGACCGATCCTCTCTTAGTGAGGGCATCATCTATCATATTCGCCTCTCAAAAAACATGGGCAATAGACCACTTGTAGGGTAGCCTGTGGCGCCTGAGTAGACCAATCCTCTCTTAGTGAGGGCATCATCTACCATATTCTCCTATCGAAATACATGGGCAATAGACCACCTGTACGGTAAGAGCTTGGCATGACAATTGTCTGCTATGTTTTGTAATCTCCATGGGGCACGATGTCGATTCTGAATAGTATCCACTAATAGAGATGAATCACTTTCTATCTGTAAGGGGAAGCATCCCTTCTGCACAACTAAAAGAATACCCTCTTCTAATGCCTAGAATTTTGCATAATTATTGGAAGCAAACCCAAAATTTTTAGTGAAAGCAACAACAAAAAGAATACCCTCTTCTAATGCCTAGAATTTTGCATAATTATTGGAAGTAGACCCAAAATGTTTAGTGAAAGCGGCAACAAATCCACCAGTGTTGTTTCTTATAACCACACCACCACCTGCCAAACCAGGACTATGCAAGGACGCACCATCAATATTCAACTTATACCACTGGACCTGCGGGAGTGACCATGCAACCGGGATCAGGTATTTTGGCTTTTGATGATGTCAAGTAATTTGAAGATTGCCAATAATCGCCTTTTCTGACAATTGGAAGGCCCATTGTTTAACTTATGCTAGAGCCATGACATGTGAAGTAATCCAAACAACACCCTGCTCTCTCCTTGATGTGTTAGATGTTAAAACCTTTTTATTTCTCTCCTCCCATAGAAACCATATTGTTATGAAGAAGATAGCCATCCAGATGTTGAAAAACTCATAGGATTTGAATTTGAAGGCAAGCCAACTATGAAGAATATCTTGGGCCTAATATCAGAGCACAAATCTCTTATTATACTGCTAGGCAAAAGACCGCCACGTAACCTGCGAGAAAGAGCAATGAAACAAGAGGTGACAAAGGCTGTCCTTGTTGTTCTTGCAATAAGGACAGATAGTAGACATATGACAACCTTGTTGCTGAAATATAGTGGGAAGCTGATTGTGCATTGCAAGCTAGGAAAATCACTGAGCCTGAGAATGGCATTTAGCAGACCAAAGTGCACGAAAAATAGGCTAGGGTGAACTACTATGACTAATGAAGTTCCTTGCTATTTTGATTTAAAAACATCCATTAGTAGAGTGAATCCATACTAGTGAATCCTCCTTAGGCTGCAAGGGAAGGATATGGCGCTCCACATCACTCCATATACTGCTCAAGAACATGGAAGAAGATGAAGGCAATGCCCATGATTGAGGGTTATCGTCAATAAAATCAGAAACCTTATGCCCTCCAAGATCCCCCAAATCCATCTGTCCATTTTAATCATAAGAATCCCCAATCAACTGTGCTGATTGCCATGGATCCATCAAGAAATCCACCAATTGGCTGTTACCAATGCACCATTGAACGTTCTCCATTAGATGTGATAAACCAGCATGAATGACCTTCCAAGCATGGGAACACCCCCACTTAGCTATAGAATTCCAGATGGAACCTGTTCTGAAATACATGTGCTTGAAAAAATATGCTACTGAAGAAGAAGGGTTTGTCAAAATCTTCCAGGCCAGCTTCATCATACATGCAGTATTGAATTTCCTCATATCTCGCACTCCCAGTCCTCCCTCTTCATGAGGGAGGCAAATTGTCATACATTTAATAAGATGGAAACCCTTATTTTCTGCAACACCTGCCCATTGGAAATTCCGCTGGAGCTGTTCTATCATATTAAAGGTTTTCTTTGGCAACATAAAAGATAATAAACAGAATATATCAGAAGCACTAAGAACTATCTTAAGAAATTGAGGATGTTATGTGTAAGATAAACATGAAGCTTCTCATGTGCATATCGTACCATTTACTTTTTCCATCAAGCTCTGACAATGACCATGTCGGAGATGCCCATGAAACAAAGGTAATCCCAAATAACGCAGATCCTTCACTGAACCTCAACTTTCTCAAGATAAGTGCCCAACTGCCTAGTGAAACTCCAAAAAAGAGAGCCTTATTTTTTGAAGAATTAAGCATCTGACCGATAGTGGTTTCAAAAGATTTAAAAATCTTCTTTATTGCAGAGGCGGATGAAAAAGATGCCCCAAAAAATATTATGGCATCATCAACATGTAATAAGTGATAAACCCAAAAATCAGACCAGAGGGGAAAACTCTGAGTATCAATCCCTGCGGCCTGGTCTAGTTGTCTACTAAAGAAGCTCATGACTAGCAAGAATAAATAAGGAGATAGAGGGTCTCCTTGTCTCAGACCTTTTTTCCCTTTAAAGAAACCTTTAGGGGAGTCATTTCTCAAAACAAAAAAAGAAGTAGTTGATATGCATAGATGAATCCATGAGACAAAAGGATATGGAAAACCCCAAGCATTTAACATGCTTACAACAAACTTTCAAGAAATCCTATTATATGCTATACTCAAATCAATCTGCAAACACATTTTAAGACGTGTTGAGTTCTTATTACAAAGAGGCAAAATGTCATTTGCCATGAGAATATTAGCTATAATAAGCCTACCTTTGAGGAAAGCAGCCTGCCTAGTGTTAATGATGTTCTCAAGAACAACTCTTAACGTATTTGAGATTATTTTACTGGCTATTTTATATAGGACATTGTACAACCCAATAGGCCTAAAATCTTTCATTACAGAAGAGGCATCCACCTTAGAGATAAGACATATGAAAGTGGAGTTAATTCGCTTTAGGAACTTACCTTTACTGAAGAAGTCTTTGAGAATCCTACAAAGTTTGGAGAGTGAGGGCTGAGACTTGGTTTAGAGGTTCAGAATCTAGAGAGCGAATGGCAAAGATTAGGGATTAGGTGTGGAAGAGAGAGAAATGGGCGTGGGAATCCACCGATTTGAGGGTAGTAAGAGAGTTTTGGGCTGTTTTTATAGAGAGAGAGAGAGTGACGGAGGTCTATGTTTGATACGAGAGTGCAAACTATCAAGGCCTCCGAAGTTTAACACGAATGTGGAAACTGAAGAGCAGTGTTCTTAAAATCGATCCGAAACAGTTAATCTGACATGGGCATGGAAGCGGTTTAAGAGGCTTAATCGGTAAATCGGGTAAAAAATAAGTGGAGACTGAGGAGAGAGAAAAAAAGGTAAGTAGAGACTGACTGGAGAGTTGAAGAGAGAGAAAAAATGTGAGTTTACGTTTGAGCGAAAGGAACGAAAAAACAGAGACAAATTTTTTGTTCTTCTCATGGACGAGGCGAAAGAAATAAGTTGTTGTCTGTGAGCTCTCTTTGATCCTTTTACCGTCTGGATGGGATAAATTTCAAATATGTGGTTGGACCCAGTTTCTATGCTGCCAAGCCTACATATGTAGAAATGCGGGCCTATTAATAAATTTATTTTTGAGATGGACTTTTGCACTTAATTTTTAAGGACTTGTAATCTCTAACATAGAGATCATAAATATGAATAAATAAATAAATTTTAAAAACTAAAAATAATAATTCTAATAAGAAAACATTTAGACCGCCAGTTTTTCCATTTTTTTTAGATAGATACCTTCTTGCATCCATCTTTAAGATGGATGCTTTACACTATTTAGACCGCATATGTAGTCATGCGGACCAACCCGCATAAAATAATAATGGTGGTTAGTATATACTCTTCAAAAATAATTTGTGACCCTCTCATCATCGCTACCTCATCACTTTTCTATATAGAACTCACTCTTCTCTACCTAAGGAAACATAAAAGGTGGTGACGATATAAGCATAGGGTTCCAAAGGCCTACGAGTAGTTTTGCGATGAAGTAAAATGAACCTTGTAGTCCAGACGGTTGGTATGGCCGTAAAAATCTCTTATTATGTATGGGTGCGGTTTGTACAGAGCCTAGGCTCTAAACAATCAAACTAGAGCCTACCTTCAAATAGTGTTTAAAAATGGTTCAATATTGGCAATTTTTATGATAGCTTTAAAATATATTTTCATCTTTATTTGTAAAGTTTAAAGCTTAAAAAATAATGTAGATCGTGCATATATATGAAAACTTGAAATTCTTGAAATTATTGAAAATTGACGGTCCAAATCAAAA
The DNA here is from genome assembly GCF_054954075.1 of Amborella trichopoda. NCBI lineage: Eukaryota > Viridiplantae > Streptophyta > Magnoliopsida > Amborellales > Amborellaceae > Amborella > Amborella trichopoda. The sequence continues at coordinate 30,569,367 of NC_142345.1, read as the reverse complement.
TATATTATTTCCAAAACTTTTTTTTTCTCATGTGCATGCATTCTGATGTCAAGATGGTCAATTTGAAGATATTTGGACATCAAAACAACTTTTTCTAGTGAAATTTTTGATATAGGCTCTAATTTAATTGTTTAGAGCCTCGCTCTATATAAACCGTTCCCATTACTGTGAAACATGAGTAGCACTTTACACGGGTGACATGAAATAGTACTGTCCACGTTGGTTAGAGGTGATTGGCATTTTTCTTGTGTTGAACAACAGGATGTAGGACTTCCTTGGGACAATGATATGCCAATGGAACGATACCTAGATGATAGGGGTTGTGAAGATTGGAATATGAGGTCTAGAATGTTTTTTTTTTGGTAATTTATTGGGGAAGACACGCACCTACCCGTTTTTTTAATAAATTAGGGAGTTACATTTTAAAGGTATTAATTGGGGTTGTCAACAGTAAAACTGGATACCACGATGTGGTAACTGGGTGTGGGGATACTACCACCACGACCCTAGCTTCTTTCTTATGTAAGGGCTTCCTTGGGACAATAATAAGATAATCGAGCCAATACGGCTGATCCATTGATCATGACGACTGATTCCCCCATATAGACTAGTTTTCAGCAAGGCTTAAAAAAACAGATCGGTGACTCGAATCGTCCTCGCCCATACCCGTGTCGGATCGGTGGATCGGATCAGAGAATCGGCTGAATCGGTAATGTTTGTCCCAAAATATTTCAAAAATACTATAAATCTCTAAAATAGTGTTCTTTTAGTTTCTAAAAGAAATTAGGAGTGGTGCATTAGACACTTTCATTATGTTGTAAAAAAAGATCAATACTGAGATGTTATTTTCTTAGTTGGATGTTTGTATAATTATTAATTATAATATAATATTATATCAAAATAATTTTAAAATATTAAATAATAATAATATATAAGAAGATTAAATATAACAATTTCCCAAGTGAAATTAGTATCACAACCGTCGGATTGGCCAAAATTAAATTTTAAAAAAATTACTATAATTTCTTTAAAATATGGCATCTTAATTATTTTTTTTAAATATTGATAATTTACATTATATTTTTCATTATTTTATAAAAAATATGAAAATACTGAGAATGTGTTTCATTGTTTTATAAAACAACTTAATACAATTTAAAATTATATTTAATTTTTATTTTTTATAAAATAAGTTATTACAATAATTTTTATTACAATAAGTTATTACAATAAGTTATTACAATAAGTTATTACAATAAGTTATTACAATAAGTTATTACAATAAGTTATTACAATAAGTTATTAAAATAAGTTATTACAATAATTTTTATTACAATAAGTTATTACAATAAGTTATAAAATAAGTTATTACAATAAGTTATTAAAATAAGTTATTACAATAATTTTTATTTTTTATAAAATAAGTTATTAAAATAAGTTATTACAATAAGTTATTTGTTAATATTTGTAAAAATTATAAATATATTAATTTAAAATTATATTCTATACTAAATATGAAAATAGCATAATCTATATAACAATAATAATTTATTAAATAATATAAAAATTTAATATAGTAATTTAATAAACCAATTTAATTATATGATATTTTAATTTATTTATAACAATAAAATTTTTAATATAGCAAGAAAAATTAAACGTAATTATAATAAATAATTTAACCATTTTTATATAATTATATTCATTCGATATAATAATATTAATATGATTATATTCTTAGAAGGCTAATTACATGATATTTGAAAAATTTTGGATTGATTTTAAATTTACAATCATATTTATTAATAGTATTATGAATATTTATAATTATATAAATATAAATAAAGTGTAAACTGCTTGTTATTTTGAAAACCTCTAAACTTATCGCGAGGAACAAATGAGCACTACTTCTGACTATGGGCCTAGGGAAGGAGCAGTCCCACATCGGTAAAGGTTAAGAAACCCACGGGCTTGCATGTGAACCAACGGTGTTGGTGTCAGAAGTTGACATCAGCGCTGATGTCATCATCAGGATGAATAAAGTATTTCATACCATATTATAGTACCCTATAAAGGTTGTTTGGGCCAACATGGCGTTTTAAAAAAAAAGCACGAATAAAGTTATTTCATACCTTAAAAAAAGACAAAAAAAATTATAAAAAATACTCTAAAATGATATATCTATGCAACTTATTCTTATCTCAATCTTTTTTCATACTTTTTCCCCCCAAACAACCTTTTTTCGTAAAAACCCCCCAAAGTAAAATATTCTTATTTTTCAAACGGAAATGCCTACAAACCAAATCAATTCGCGGATCCCAGAGGGCAGTACACTACTGCTAGAGTGGAATGTCAAGAAGCACTACCGGAGCATGGTGCTACATTGCCGGAGCGCTGTGGTTCCAGAAACTTCATTGCCGGAGCCTTGTGGCTCCAGAGACTTTATTGCCAGAGCAAACTGCCTGAGCGCATATTTTCATTGTCGGATCGCGTTCTCAGAATATCGGGGCGTTGTGGGTCTAACAAATGACTATCGGAGCGAACATTGGGGCTGCCGGAGCACGCATTCAGACTGCGGAGCGCAGTTCTCAGTATGCCCAAGCGCTGTGGGTCAGACAAAGCACTATCGGAGCGCAAATTGTGACTGTCGGAGCCCACATTCGGACTGCCGGAGTGCAGTCCACCATTGCCGAAGTGCTGTGGCTCCACAGGCTTCATTGCCAGAGCGGATTGCCGAAGCGTGTAGTTGCATTGCCGAAGCGAGTTAGCAGAATGCCAGAGCACTATGGATCAGACCAAGTATTGCCGGAGCGCACATTGGGACTGCTGGAGCGCGTCTTTACTGTGGGAAACAGGAGAGAGAAGGCCGTGTGAAAGAAACGACAGTACTTTAGTCTTATTTCATGTTATTTTTGAGTTGAGGGGGTTTTTGCGAGGAAAGGTAGTTTGAGCGAAAAACGTGCGAGAAAAATTGGGTTGGGGGGTTAAATTGTATTTTGTAATTTTTCTAAAAAAAAAAAGAAAAAGAAGCTCGAATAAAGTATAACCTATAAGAGTTGTTTGGGCCAACATGGCGTTTCATTGTACAAAAAAAAAAAAAAAAATGGAGGAAAAAGAAATGAAAGAAGCACGAATAAAGTATTTCATACCATAAAGGATCCTACAAGGGTTGTTTGGGCCAAGATGGCGTTTTAAAAAGAAAAACACGAATAAAATATTTCATACCTTGAAAAAAAGCACGAATAAAATATTCCATACCATATAAGGGTTATTTGGGCCAACATGGCGTTTCATAAAAAAAAAAGCACGAATAAAGTATTTCATACCGTAAAGTACCCTATAAGATTTCATACCATAAAAGTACCCTATGAGGGTTGTTTGGGCCAACATGGCGTTTCATAAAAAAAATTGCACCGATTGGTATTTTTGTACAAAGAAATACTCGAATTTGCAATTGAATTGGTATTTTTGTACAAAGAAATACTCGAATTTGCAATTGCTAATATTTTAGAACGAGAGGGTGGGTGTGCATCAAATGCATGGACAACCAACGAAACGCATTTTCATGAAAATGCAAAGTAGGAGGTTTTGAGAGGCAGATTTAATGGAAGCCAAGGGTTTAGAAAGAGATATTATAGCATTAAAACCCTATGTTTTAAAAGGAGGTTGAGAGAGAGAGAGAGGGGGGCACTATATTCTATCTTTCTTTGCGATTTGAGCTTTTCCCCGTCTTTTAAATCTCCTTCACCACAATTTCTACTAACTTTCTTTCTCCGGGTAAATTAAGGTAAGAATCTCTCTTGTACGTGTAGATTTTTTTATTTACGGGGCTGACAGTAAATGCTCACGACCTACCTTCAATTTGGGTCGATCGAAAAAAGTCACAACTGTATTTCTAATTTCAATTTGAATTTTTTATTTACAAAACTAATTCATTTAAAAGGTAAGAGTCTACTCATGAAACATAGGAAAACTTAATAATACTACTAAAATAACAATTTATATAAAAAAATAATCGATCAAAATATCACTGAAAGTTACAACAATAAAATTTTGATCAATTTATTTTTTGTGAATAAATTTTTAATATTTTAATTCAGTGCGCCTTGATATGAATATTAGAAGCTCAAATTTTCAAATTAGTTGTACTTATAATTTTCTTTTAAAAAACTTCAAGTATGAAATACACTTGTGACCATCAGATCGACCCAGATTCAATTTGGGTCACTTGGCTTAGAGTACACTATTAGCTAGTGGGTTGACAAGGTCTTTTCATATATATATATATATATATATATATATATATATATATATATATATATATGAGAAAAGTTTATATAGAGCAGAGGCTCTAAATAATCAAATGAGAGCCTACCTCAAAAATTTCACTAGAAGAGGTTGTTTTGATGCCTAAATATCCTCAAATTGATCACCTCTACATCAATATGCATGGACATGAAAACAAATGGATTTCTAGTTTTGGAAATAGTGTACGTTGTAACGTATTTTTAGACCGTCAATTTTCAAGTTTTCATAAATTTGTCGAATTACACTATTTTTTAAGCTTTAAACTTCATAAATTAAGATGAAAATATACTTTAAGGCTATCCATAGTTAGCAAGTTGCCGATTTCAATGCGATTTTTTCAAAAAATCACCGTTTTTTTTTAAAAAAAATTTAATCCGTGTATTTTTCAATACATCGGCAAAAAAACACGTTTTTCTCAAGGAGACGTTTAAAACGCGTTTTTCAGCTTTCTAAAAAAGGGTTCAAAAAAACGTTCCTATAAATAATCTATATTTTTTTTGTCGTAAGTTAAATAACGTATTTTTCTTTTATGAAATTACTATTTTGTACCTTCTGACAAACAATTTTTTATTGTTTGGAAGAGAATCACCGTTTAGCAAAAAAAAAAAAAAGAAGAAAACCAAATTTAACATTAGAGAGAGAAATTGTCTGCATTAGATCCCTAAATTTAACCTTACAGAGAGAAATTAACTGCATGAGATTGGGAGAAAAAAAATAAGATCATTCACAAAAAACGAAAACCCCAAATTTAACATTACAGAGAAAAACTACGGATTAGGATCCCCATTAGAGCGGGGAAATATAGATTAGGATCTTGCAAGGAAAACCCCATGGTTGCCTTCTTAGGAAGCTCTTTACAATAATAAATTGGTTTCTCAAACTTTGCATAGGTTGGATTAAGCTCCTCACCATTTTATAATATAGATTTGTAATCTGTATCTTTAGGATTTTCTCCTCATAAACTCACTATTTACCCATATGATAGAGAGAGAAAGAGAGAGTCATGGTCACCCATTAGATCCATGGTTTCCTTCTCTATGCTCCACCGTTTTATAGAGATTTCCCAGTTTAGAGAGAGAGAACCACCACGGGTTTTGTTTTGACCTCTGAGATATAGAGAAAAGGTTGTTTTTAATGTTTTGAGAGAAAAAATCGAGTTGTTAAATGAGAAAGAGAGAGAACAATGTCATTAATAATTTAGATAGAGAGAGAGTATTATCGTTATTAATTTAGAGAGAAAGAGGTTATTATTTGAAGAAAATAGTTTATTTTAAGGTTGTAACCTTCTACCGTTGAAGTTAGATGCACCTAAAAAATCCTATGATGGAGAGTGCTCCGGTGTAGAACACTCCAACGGACAAAAAAAAAAATACGAATTCCAATACTAGTTATGAGACATCTAAATTTATTGACTTAATTATAATAGTTCTAATAAAGTTTTTCTGGATGGATTAATTATTGATGGCGTTGACATAATTTTTATTTTTTAGAATTTCTAAATTTTTAATATTTTAAACTTATCAGATTTTTTGACTCCGATTTGTTGAGCCTAGTCCGATAGATCGGCGATATATTTACATGAAGTATTTTTGCTGATCCGTATTTTTTATCCAATTTTTTCATCCGCCTTTTTAAATAAAAATAACTTATTTCTGATTTTATAGTGAGGCGATTTATTGATAGTCCCCGACTTGCTAACTGTGAGGCTATCACAAAGATTTCCAATATTGAAACCATATTTCTCGACACTATTTGAAAGTAGGCTTTAATTTGATTGTTTAGAGCCTTGGCTACACACACACATACAGATATATATATATATATATATATATATATATATATATATATATATATATATATATATATATATATATATATATATATATATATATATATATATATATATGTTAATGGTTTCATGCAACGGTCGTATAGTAATCTAGTGCAACCACATTTCTAAAAAGCCATGTTTGTAGCATTTCTATCACCCCAAAAAATGCACATACCCTCTCTTCATCCCAATAATCAATTTTGAAAAAAAAATAAAATTCAATTTATATCATAGATATGGTTAAAATGAGTTCCCTCCCACATTGAATCTAGACTGTCAATTTTATGAATTCCAAGATCTAGGCCTTATGAACTCAAAATCATATTTTTCTTTTTCAATATTGTTCATCTAATGATAACAAAGCATTGTACGTAAAATTGTCTGATCTAATCGCTAACCACCCGGTTAGATCAGAATCGGTCACTTCTCAGTTACGGTTTTTGGCGGTCAGAGTGATCAACCGATATTTTTAAAAAAATTCAAAAAAATGTATATAAATTCTAAAAAAATAAGAAATTTGATTTATAATGCATTTTTAAATATTCTTTACATTATGGTGAAGATTAAAAATTGTTTTGGTCACTAAGGAGCCGTTTGGGAACCTGGAAATCTATTACACTGAAATATGACATTTCCATGTAATGGTACGGAAATAGAAAAAGATTACCCGAGATTTCTCCAAAAATCAGGAAATCTATTACGCTCGTTGAAGAATAAAAAATATATTACACCCTTGACGGGTAATCGGGGAAATATTTCTGGCCTCGTCTCTCGGTGATTTTAGCTAAAACATGGTAGCCCCATCTTCTTCAACTAATAGCTCCCTTTCCAAACCGAATCGCACATATATTTAAACCTCAAAAATCATACAACAGCCCTATTTTTTTCAACTAGCAGCTAAAATCCAGCAGCCCCATCTTCTGCAACCACAGTTGTGGCTATTGTTTATTTCTAGATATCCAAGTTATATTTTTTATCCAAAGATTTATTCTATTTATTTTTTATCCGGCAGCCCCATCTTTTGCAACCACGGTTGTGGCTATTGTTTATTTCTAGATATCCAAGATATATTTTTTATTCAAAGATTTATTCTATTTATTTTTCATCCAAGATTTATTTTTTGGGTTATGCCACCACAGTTGTAGCATTGCTCCAAAAAAATGAACGGATTTGGGTTCTATGCTAAGATCAATCTGTTCATTTTTTAGGCTTTATTTTTGTCGTTTTTTGCCACTATTGTTTGCTGATAAATTCGAAATATATGAGTTCATTCATAGAGAATCGTCAAATCAATGTGCTTGAATTGTTTTTTTTTTTTTTTTTCAAAACTTTTTTAAATTAATTTACCTCTTCAATCTCCTCCAATGCCCCAACATAATTTCTCCTCTAATTTAGTCATAAAGCCTCCTAGGTTACTAGCCAAACCACTTCCAGGCCTATGTCTGCTTAATCGTTCCGATTCAATTTTGCGAGCACTATAACAAAGCAATCAAAAAATTTTGAAAAGAGAAAAATCTATGTAAGACCTAGATCTAAGTACCGTAACTAAATAGACGGCTTATGTTGATTGGGCTCAAATAACACTTTCTATGATACATTTTTGTGATTGTCTAATGGACTGGAAAGAGAGTACTTAAAATTTGGGATAGTGATACTAACATGGTTTATGAACGTTCGATGAAATCAATCCCCTATTTATAAGAACGTCTGTAGGTACTCCATTTACTGTGCACTATGCCTGAAAATGCAGAGGAAAACGCTCAAGTTGTTGTCCATCTTCGAAGACTATAAAACTACAATATTTTTTGTGCATTTCTGTTACAGATAAGAAAATGAGAGCCATGCCTCGAGTCGGTTATGTTCATTTCCACAAAAACATGCTTTGAAAGCATCGCCTTTCTGCAAAATGAGAAACTTACATCTTTAAAATCAACTGAAGAAGGTAATAGAATCCATGTTAACCAGGAAACGGGAAGAAGAAAATGTATAGAAATTTTCCCAAAAATATTTAGAGGTAGAGAGAGAAGAAGAGACTGTAATCAGATGGCTTAAAATAGATCGCGGTAGAGAGAGAAGAAGAAACTGTAATCAGATGCCCCAAAAATAGATTGAGAGAGATTGAAGATACTGTTGAAATTTCCCCAAAAATATTAAGAGCTAGAGCGAGAAGAAGAAACTGAAAAATAGGCCTTGCAAAAACGAGATAGAGAGATAGCGTGCCTAGATTGAGAGAAAGAGAAGGCCTGATCTAAGATCGATTGAACGAGAGAGAGAGAGAGAGGGCATGGTCTGAGTTCTTCTTTGCAGACCAGATAGAGTAGGAGAGAGAGCCTGGCCTGGTCTCCAAAACCATATCTTCTTCTACCTCTACTGTAGTTTTTCTTTGCGAGAGAGAGTTGCCTCAGATAGAGGGCCTAGCTTGTTTTTTGTACGAGAGAAGGAGGGCGAACTTTCTAGCTTCATTTTAAACCACTCTAGATGAATTACTTGCGTTGTACTTTAAGAATAAAATAAGCAATCACCACTTGCTCATATGGGCGTGGTTTGTATAGAGTCCAGGATCTAAACAATCAAATTTTAAACCACCTTCAAATAGTATCGAGAAATATAGTTTCAATATTAGAAACTCTTACTAGCCTGAAAATAAATTTTTATCTTTAAGCATAAAATTTAAAGCATAAAAAAAAATGTAGATCGAGCATATCTATGAAAACTTGAATAACTTAAAAATTGACTGTCCAAAAACACATAACAAGATGCACTACCAAAACTTGAAATTAATTTTTTTCTCAAGTCCATGCATCTTGATGTCAAGATGATCAATTTAAGTATATTTGAGCATCAAAACAACCTCTTCTAGTGAAATTTTGAGGTAAGCTCTAATTTGATTGTTTAGAGCCTAGGCTCTATATAAACTTTTCCCTTCTCATATATACGAATTAATTATATTATATTATTGTTGAATTTGTTATTAATCTCCCGTAACGTAATGAAATTATGAATGATGAATAATTGACAATAATATTGTGTTATAACTCTAACGATGATATACTTTTTAGGTATTATATGAAAATAAGCAATACCATAACAAAGACTTTGTTATAGTGAACACCATATTCTTAATAAGTAGTATGCTTTCTTATGTCAAAACCATATTATGCGTATTTGATAGAATAAATAAATAAATCATTCTAATAACAAAATGTTGACATATAAATGAGATCCAATAAAAGAAAAAGCAATTGTTGAATATTCAATCACAGAAAAGAGGAAATGAACTCAGTATACACGTGGTTCGGCTATACACACCACGAGAAACGAAAAATAATGTTTTTATTATGTTTATCTCTGATAGCTTCCTTACAATTTATAAGTTGATGAGAAGATCTCAAAATAAATGAAATACTCAGGTATACGGTATTCTAATATATTCAGCTCTACACGGTATGCCAACTGTATACCGTGTTAATACTCCCCCTCAAGTTGGTGCAAATAGATTTAAAGGACTCAACTTACCAAGAATCTGTTTAAACCTCCCTTTTCCGACAGTTTTGGTAAATGTAATTGCAAGTTGATTTTCACTGTTGATATATGGAGTTTGAGTTACTTTAACTTGAACTTTTTCCCTGGCAAAATGAAAGTCAACTTCAATATGTTTGGTTCTTTAGTGAAAAACTGGATTGGAAGTGTTGTGTATTGCAGTTTCATTGTCACAATACATTTTGACTGGATGACCATGTATAAAACCAAGTTCTTGGAGGAGAGCTTTAAGCCATATAAGTTCACATGCAGTGGAAGCCATAGCTCAATATTTTGCTTCAGCACTAGAACGAGCCACAACATTTTGTTTCTTACTTTTCCAAGTAACACCAACATACGTGCAGAAACCAGTAGTCAACTTTCTATCTGATGGATTCCCAACCCAATCAGCATCACAATACTGAAGAATATCAACTTGACGAATTTTATGCATCCAAATTCCATTACCAGGAGAACCCTTGAGGTATCTTAATATTTTGTCGTCAGCTTACATATGAGAAGTACGAGGAGCATGCATGAATTGACTCACCACACTTACATCATAAGTTATATCAGGTCTTGTGATGGTTACATATATTAATTTTCCTACCAATCGTTGACACCTTCCAATATCTTTAAGAGGTTGACCGTCCTCAATAATTAACTTAGAAGTCGTTTCAATAGGAGTCTCACTAGGTTTTAACTCCTAATTTTCCAGTTTCTTTCAAAAGGTCAAGAGTATATTTCCTTTGGGAAAGAAAAATGCCCTTTTTTAAATAAGCCATTTCAACTCCTAAAAAATACTTTCATTTTCTTAAATCCTTTAGGTCGAATACATGGTGGAGGTAATTTTTAAGATGAGTAATACCTCGGGCATCATCCCCAATGATAATGATATCATCGACATAGACAAAAACCACAACACTTCCATTTTCCCCTTTTTTTTACAAATATAGATGAATTTGCATTACATCTTTTAAAATTATATTTTTCCAAGGAAGAGCTTAACTTTGCATACTAGGCCCTAGGAGATTGCTTTAGATTGGAATTTCATGAGGATGTCCTTGAGGAATTTTCATATAAACTTCCTCCTCAAGGTCGCCTTGCAGGAATGCATTTTTAACGTCAAGTTGATATAGAGGCCAATCATAATTAGTAGCAATTGATAACAAAACCCTAACGGTATTCATTTTAACAACAAGAGCAAATGTCTCCTTATAATCTTCGCCATAGGTTTGGGTGAACCCTTTAGCAACAAGTCGTACCTTGTATCTCTCTATAGTTCCATTGCTGTTGTATTTTATTTTATAAATGTATTTATTCCCAATCACCTCTTTCCCTCTGGGTAATTCGACTAGTTCCCAAGTCTTATTTTTGCCGAGGGCCCAAAGCTCTTCTTCCATAGCCTTTTTCCAGACAGGAAAGGAAGAAGCTTCTTGAAAGCTGGCAGGTTCTTGAATGGCAGATATACAACAAAGATACGAACTATATTCTTGAGAGACATTGGAATAGTTAACAAACTTTTGAATTGGGTAATTGGTAGAAGCATTAAAAATGTGAAAATCATGATACTTACTTGGGAGTTGAACGTTTCTTCCAGGACGACTGGGTCCCTCTGGGGGAATCAAATGGTGAGGGATTGGTTTCTTGAGGTTCTTCATCATTTTTAGCTTCCACCTCATTTTTGGTATTATGATTGAATTTGTTCTCCGCATAGTCATCACTTGAAATCAAAGGCATCACATGATTACCCCCCTGAACCTTAATTTGCTCATGCATGGGAAGTTGAGGAAAGTGAGGCCCATTCTCTTGAAAAATAGCATCGGTTCATTCTCTTCAAAAATAGCATCATGGGAGATAACAACAATATTTGAAAAATTATCATAGCAATTATATGCCTTTTGAGTGGGACTATATCCAAGAAACATGCATTTCCTTACCTTTGGACTTAACTTATTTGAATTTTCACATGTACAACCAAAAATCTTCAAATATGAAAGAGAACTTTTCTTTCCCTTCTACATTTCAACTGGCGTTTTTTCTTGCAAAAATTTATTTGGCCATCTATTTATGAGATAGCAAACAGTTAAAACCGCATCACTCCAAAACCATTTAGGGACATTGTTTTGGAGCAAAACAGACCTTGCAACTTCAAGTAAATGTCTATTCTTACGTTCTGCTATGCCATTTTATTGAGGGGTACCAATACAAGAGGTTTGGTGAATTATTCCATTCTCTTTGAAAAAAGTGGAAAAGGAATTCTTGACATATTCCGTTCTATTATCAGACTGTAAAATCTTAATTTTGACGCCATATTGAGTTTCAATCATCTTAAAAAATTCAATAAATGTAAGAAACACTTGATCTTTAGAATGAAATAAGTAAACCCAAGTATGTCTAGAAAAATCATCAATGAAGGTCAAGAAATATTGATGCCTACGATATGAGGTAACAGGAGTGGGACCCTAAACATCATAATGAATCAAATTAAAAATAGATGATGATTTTCTATCTGAGGTTTTAAAAGGAAATCTGCTTTGCTTAGCATAACGGAAAATATCACAGTCTTTATAATTCGAGTGTAAACCAGGAAATAATAAACCAAGAACTCTGTCTGATGGGTGGCCAAAACGGTGATGCCACATTTGACAATCAGTTACCTTCTCCTTTAAAGTCACCAAATTGCATCCAAAATATATAGACCTCGTTCCAACTGTCCCTCACCAATCTTCCTTCCCGTTGCCCAGTCCTGAAAAGTAACATTGGGTGGGGTATAGATGATATCACAATTATGAGTATGAGTAATTTTACTGATTGAAAGAAGATTTGATGAAAATTTCGATAAAACTATAATATTTGAGTTGGAAGAGTTAGTGAAAAATTGTATTTTTCCACATCCTTCCACAGTTATAGTAGAGCCATTGGCAATGGTCACAGAACCATCTTTTGGTGATTTATCAAAATTGAATAAAATTGTATCAGTACCAGCCATGTTGTCAGTGGCACCTGAGTCAATAATCCAAGAATCGAAAGACTGAGAGAGCAATGATGTATTACCTAAAACATTGATGGAATCTTGTGAATATGAAGCAATCGAAGCCTTACCAAAATTTTGAACAAGTTGTGCCAGCTTTGCAAGACTTTGTTGGGCATTATTTTTAGCAATTTTGGAAGCATTCTTTTTTCCAAGAAATTGTTTTTCTTTTCAGGGTGGAGTTTCTAACAATTATCTTTAGAGTGTCATTCTTTTCTGCATTTAGGACAGTAGGGACAATTTGAATTATGTCCTTTACTACGAGTAATAAAACATTGGAACCATAAAATTTTCCTGTACCCTCATTAGCTTTAGATTTCAAGGCAGATCTGTCAAGATCATCTTTTGGAGTTTTAGTCATAACTTCTATATGAGTTTCTTCTCTTGACACAATATTGCAAACCGCGTTGAAATCAAGCATGGTGGATGTGAGGAGAATTTGGCTCCTAATATTTTCATATTCAGAACCAAGAGCAGACCAAAGAGCAAATGTCATCTATTGATCTTTTCTTGTAGTAAGGGTTGCAAAGTCGGTAGTAGCAGGCAAATAGTATTCAAGATGATCAAATAAACTATGCACAGTACCAATTAATTCTCCAAATATTTGCTCACCCTTTTTTAAATTCATTATTTGTTGCCTAATTTGATAGATTTTGGGAGGCATTATTTATTCCACAATAAACATCCTTGGCTTTAATCCAAACTGTAGCAATAGGAGGAAACTGAAGTTCTGTGGCAATTTTTCTATCCATAAAATTTAATAACCAAGATTTGACTAAGTCATTATTGGTTTGTCAGTCTTCATAGGATGGTTCATTTTTTTAGAGCCGGTCAAATACCCCAACTTGCCTTATCCACTTATAAATAATTGGGCTGAGTTTGACCAAAAAAGATAATTTATCCCTCCTTTCAAGACCTCAGTAGTAATTTTGAGGTTTGCCTTTGAGTCATTTAAATTTTCAGCAATAATGAAAAAAAACTAAATATAATCAAAATAAAATCACTGACCTTAGAAGAGGCGCACAAAAAATAAGGTTCAAAGAATACCCATTGCTGATCTCTTTAGAACACCAATCAAATATGAAAACTTTGCTCCAATATACCTTTGATATAATATGGTCTCTATGGACTACCTCTTTCCCTTTTTTTGAAAAAGTAACCCTCACTTCTATTGATGTATACAGACAACTCTACCTTGTAATTTCAGAAGCCGTCGCTCATGCCAAGGGCAATATGGTGAGCTTCAGTTGGGTGAGCAGCGATTACTGATGGGTATATGCCACTGCCACTCGATATAGAAGAAGGAAGAGGGGGCAATACGACATCGAAGCCTCAATGCTTCTGCATCAAAAATAACAACCGCACTGCCGTTAAATGCTTGCTCCTCGACTGACGACTAGGAGAAAGATGGAGCTCGGGAAATATCAGAGGAAACGACAGCAATGGCTTCTACTCTTTCAAGATCAGATCAAAAACTCGCAAACCCAATAGATCAAATCACAATAACAAAGGGAGCCTGGAAATTTCTGGAACAGATTCCAGATAGAGCTACAGGTGCACATAGTCACAGCCAGGGTACCAATGTTGCAGTAAAGTATCTCCTCAAATATAAGAGAGGATGGATTCAAAAAAAAAAAAAACTAGTTTCTCTCTCTTGATTCTAAGAATAAATTGTGTTGTCTTTGACTCTCTTAAGTCTACAAACAAGTTGTTTGTCTCATCTGTAAAAGGAAAAGTAGGGTATGGTAGGTACGCAGCCGCTACTGTCTTCCCCCTCACCAACTTTGAAATAGAATGGAGAGGGCTTTGTAACGAAGCATAGAGCAGAGAGCCGAGAGAGGAAAGTTGGGGTTTTTTTTTTCTTCTCCTACGAGAGAAGACCATCACTACTGCTCTGATACCATGTTAAACATTCAATCATAGAGAATAGGAAAGGAACTTAGCATACACGTGGTTTGGCTACACATAGCCTATATTCACGAGAAAGGAAAAATACGGTTTTTATTATGTTTATATATGACAGCCTCCTTACAATTTATAAGTTGATGAGAAGATCCCAAAGATAAAGGAAACACTCAGGCACACGATATTCCCAATATATCAGCTCTACACGGTTGTTCTAGAATATAAGTCTTCTTTTAGCCTTTGGTTGTTCTAGAATATCAAATATGTTTGTCACCATGCATTTCACTATTGTTTGATTTCAAAAAGTATTTAGTGTGAGACGCACTTACAAAATATGTTTTGTGTTTCGGACCTTTTATATTGCGTGTTGAACAAGATCTACAATATTTGTCAGGATTCATAAATTTCAAATGTAAGTATTATGGAATATATTATTTGTGATAAAAAACAAAACTAAGAATTATATATATGATGTAATAAACTATATAATGCATATACCTATTGTTGAAGAATGTGAAGTTGTTATGTTACTGTACCCAAGAGATGTTATGCTTCTTTACCAAAGATTGTTACTTTCAACTCAGTTGTGCCGTCTATTAGAGTACATTTAATATAGTACCTGTAAAAGTTTTGTGTTATCTTAGGTTTTTTGTATTAATAATTTTCGTTTATGGATATCTTACTTGAAGCCTGTTTTGACATTATTTGATTGGCACTTTGAGTAATGATGTTCTGTTTTACCAATTTGAGATGTTTTTGTCAAACACTTCAAACATCATCGATACCATACCTCGTCATGAACATACAGTATTGTTGCTTTGACTTGAGAAAAGATGTATTTGATCTACATAATTTTTTATAAAGTGTTATTACTCAGTAAAGTAATTAGTATATGATAGAATTTATATTTTCGGCTCATACCTTTTTTACCTCGGTAATATCCATATTAGTTATCTCTTTTATTGTCTTTGTTGGGGATTTCGTTTCTCTTTTTTGCAAGGATGGCCGCGGTTTAATTTGTAGTATTCCACAATTTTCAAACTTGGATTATAAGAATTTATATATGTTTGGTTGTATGGTATGAAGAATAATAGAAGACAATAATCTTACCATTGTTTAAACTGAAGAAAAATTTTGTTGTTGGATTCTAATGTAATCTTGCTTATTTGTGTTGTTACGATTGATATGCTTGTACAAAATGAAAGACTGCTAGTTAAATCCATATATATTATATAATATTTAGAAATTATCGCAAACATACCTTAATTTAAGCATAATTGGAAAAAAAAAACCCGAAACTTTCGTTTACCTCGTCTACACCTTTTTTCCTCATTTTTGATTTTTTTTTACCAAAATAACCTTCATGGTAGTCGTATTACCGTAATAGTTAGTGCATGACATACAATACTATAAGTACCCAAATACTTAGGGAATTTTATACGGTACTTTAACTACCGTAATACTGAGGGCATTGTATATGGTACTTTAAGTATTGTAAATTTACATTAACCCTTATACGGCATTTTAAGTACTGTAAACACTAGCTCATGTTATACGGCACTTAAAATACCCTAAACCCTTTTCTCATTATGTTTATATTTATCTCTTTCATCTTTAACTCTTTTTATGTTTATCTATTCTTTCTATCTCTAATTCTTTTTAAAATTTATCTCTTCTTTCTCTCTCTAATTCTTTTTCATTTATTCTTTTTCTCTCTACAATCTCATCATCGTTTCCTTAGAAAGATCATGTCCTCTGTTTGCACTGCCGGAGTTAGTGTTTGAATGCTCAGATGAACCAATTTGGTCATGGCCAAATATCCCAGTCAGGGAGAGAAAATATTTAGAGAGAGAAAGAAGATATAAAAAACTACAAAGAGAAAGAACAGATAAATATTAAAAATTATTAGAGAGAAAAAGAAGAGATAAACATAAAAGGAATTAGAGATGAAAGAGATAAATATAAATAGAAGGAAAAAAGAGTTTATGACATTTTAAGTGTTGTATAACATCTGTTAGTGTTTACGGTTCTTAAAATTTCGTATAATTGATTTTAGCTTTTACAGTACTTAATGTACCATAGTTGGCTTCACGGTCATGTCCAATATTACTTTGGCCAGAGTTTTATTACTTGAAGTTACTACGAAATTTTAAATACCATATAAAATGATATGTATTTCGGTAGTAAGGCTACCATGAAGGTCATTTTGGACCAAAAAAATCTGAAAATGAGTAAAAAAGGTGTAGACGAGGTAAATAAAAGTTTGGAATTTTTTTCCAATTAAGCTTAAATCAAAGTATATTTTCAATAATTTTCCTATAATATTCTAGTGGAGTTAATTTTAAAAAGAAGTGGTATTTACCTTGGAATATGGTAACGTGTATGTTTGTTATAATGATTATCTTGTTTAGGAATTCATGTTCGATACTATCCTTGGCAATTTGTCCCTAAAGTGTGTTACCTTGATTTGATTTTGCGTGTTTTAAAAATTAGATATAATTATTATAGAAATTGAGTATTATTGGAAAAAAAAATATTTGTGTGAGCATTTGTATGTGCATTAGTTTAAATGAAATGAGTGCGTAAAGTAATGTTTACTTGTCATCCATAAGAAATAAATCTCTTCTACTTGACAGTGTCCTTTTTCCTCAAAAAATTAATGAGAAGATCAAGTCGAACGACTACTCCCAATAAAACTACATCACTAATAAAATAACAATGGATATTTTGCTTGTGTAAATCAATAAATTGGATCTAGTTGTTATAAAGTTGCTCACCTTTCCATGGTTTTACATTTACGAAGGATGATGCATCTGACATAGATAGAAATGAATAGGACTTTTCATATGGAATATCAACACCCATGTCAAGTTCTTGGATTTTCATGTGATGAGTTATAGTGAATTCATACTCATTTGGTAATACCCGATACTCCTTGCTCTTTTGTAATGCTATTTCAGTTATTCTATTTACTGATTTTTGTTTAGTGCAGACGTGAAGAGGTCCAAGTCACTATCATATATAATTCCTCTGATTTCTACTCCCTGTAAACAATTGAGTATGCAAATTATCAAAAGTAAATAGTTGTGAATTCACCACTATAATATAGTATAAAAAAACATGTGCATTTATTTCATGTGGATTACGTCTTTGTCTATAAATAGTAGTTTCATTTGTCTTCGTTCAGATCCATCATCAAATTCCTTTGTTTCTGGCTTTGCAAGTAACAATTTGGCCTTTATGTGATCATGTTTGTGGTACTCAAAGACCTGGCTTAGTGGTATTTCTCGATCTTCCATCCTATAATATGAATGAGATAACTTTTTATATGTATAATTAAACAATTGAATTATTTTGAGCTTATTGTAATATACCTTTCTACTAGGAATCTATGACTTGCTGTACATTTATTTATATAAGATATTCTTTGTGAACTTTCCGTTTTGCCCATGCAGTAAATATTCCTCAATGTACACTTTTGTGTTTTCTTTTGTTGTACCCCTAGACAATGCAACATATAGTTGGCTAAGGGCAAAGACATAATCCTCCAAAAAAATTCCATCCAAGGGAATTGTTTGTCTTTGAGCTTTGTTAACTGTAATGGCAAATGCGTGGCGGATTGATAATTGTTTCCTCTTGAAATTTATTGGGTTAGTAGAATCTTCTGGTGGAAGTATCGATATCTATAGGAGGAACACAATATTTCTTGCGTGCTTGCTATCAATTACCTCAGCATCAATTGCATTTTGAGTAAATGCCCTACACAATAATTTTGTTCCATTATAGAGACTGCCTTTTGGGTTCAAGTTTCTCAACAATATAATCGGTGCACTAACTTTTAACCTTTGCATGTGAGGAGGGAAACCACTTAGTATTAGGGGATTCAAAAATTCCTCGGGATATAAATTGTGAATATCTTCAAGCACATTATCAAAACTGCAGTAGGCATGTTCCTCTCCTAGAAAAATTGATATAACCGCATTATTCAACTCAACAACATTATCATTTCGTGTAGCCAATATTTCACACCCTGCTAAATTTGATTTTGATATTCCATTTAGAAAGACCTCATTGAAGATTAATTTTATGAACCTCTGGTATGGATTTCTGCCCTTTGGTATTATGACCATCATCTCTTCTGGTATTCTTACGAAATCTTCAAATATTGGTTTTTCAGTGCCATCTCCAACACCGAGTAGGAAAGAAGTAAATGAGGGGTATGCTCTTACTCTAATATTTTGGTCTAGCTATTGTTTAATGACAACTAGGAACTTGTAAATGAATTCGCTACAATTTGTGCTCTTGTTCCACGGGCTACTACATGCAGGATTTGGTGAAAATTTCCACCAAGGACCATTACTTTTCCCCCAAATGGTATGGTGATGACATGATATCTTGGAAGGTTCTATCCACTGTTTCGAAAGGATACTTCGTCATCATGGGTTCTTCATCCCATATTATAATTATACTATTCTTTATTATGTTAGCAAGTTTGCTTTGCTTCGTTATATTACACATTGAATTTTGTGTAGGAGTTAGAGGGATTTTGAACATGGAATGGGTTGTTCTTCCATCGGGTAGGTTTATTGCTACTATTCCTGTGGAGGCTATATACAAAGCCAGTATATTGTTACTTCTCGCTATTGCCAATAGTGCACGATATAGAAATGTGTTACCTGCGCCACTAGGACAATCTATAAAAATTCCATTTTTATTATGCAAGACAAAATCCATAATAGAGTCAAAAGCCTTTTTCTGACAATTGTTTAATTGACTGATGAGGCAAAAATTAGGGTCATGTATGTTTAATATAGTATCTTCTTGCACAAATTGATGATCGCAGTCTGAGTTATTAATATCAGGATTGTAAGAGGGCAAGTCATAATCTTCAACACTTCTTTGGTTGCAAAAATTCTACCTATGGAAAACTTTTGTTTCATTGGCGTCCAAATTTTTTGAGCCACTCCATACATAATATTGTGGAAACTCTTGATACGTACATTTCTCCAGGATCATCCTACATTGAAGAACAATATATATTTAGTTATATTTATTTTTCACAGTTCGTTTGATTATAGAATTTCAAGTTTAAACACCATAGCTATTTGTCGTAAAGAACATTGTCAACATCGTATAGGACAACTGGTCATTTTCA
This sequence comes from Amborella trichopoda, assembly GCF_054954075.1. NCBI lineage: Eukaryota > Viridiplantae > Streptophyta > Magnoliopsida > Amborellales > Amborellaceae > Amborella > Amborella trichopoda. The sequence goes on along the minus strand of NC_142345.1, from coordinate 30,549,615 downwards.
AGTATATGTGGAATGTAATCTTTTTTATTGAATTGAACTGATTGATGATTTGGTAGATGTAATGGGAGACGATAAACACTTGGAATGTAATCATTTTCATTTCAAGTATATATGGAATGTAATCATTTTCATTGAATTGAACTGATTCATTGAATTCTCCATGCAACCTTCGTTGCTTACACCCATCTTGCTTGCTGGAATTCTTGGACCTCGTCAATAATGGTTCTTCAACCTCTGGCACAACTTTTATTTGCAATATGTCGTGTCCTTTGTAAATATTGTACTTGTATAAGTACGTTACCGCTTTTATATTGATGCAGACTTCAACATTTGTATGACATCTGTAACGGAGTAGTAATTTTGAATTGTATAGGACTACCCAAGTGTTATTAATGACATTGTTGTCCATTATGTGTGGCTCACAATTTGATGTTATTTTATAAATTGGGTAGTTGTCATGTATTATAACTGTAGTCTCTAAGAAACTTCATGGATAGTGGAACCCGCATTCCCCATTGATATGGCATTATGTTTTCTTCCTCCGAAGCCCACATGCGCCATGTATCATATGCTTTATTACCTGTTCATATTGTTCGACAGAAACGATTGTTTCAACTTGCTAAACTGTTTGTATCTTATCATTAGTTGCCATAATTAGCAGCATATGTGCATGTGGTAAACCTCTCTTTTGAAACTCAATGATACATATGTGGGCAATTACTTTCCAAAACAAATTACCTTTTATGACATACTTTTTGAGGTCCTCTAGTTTTGCTCTGAATACTCTTGTAGTAAAGTCTCGTCGATTGTAGGCTACGTCACCAGGGTTCAAATTGCCTTTGATTTCGGGCTAATTAATATTGCAAGTCATTGTAATAAAGAGATCAGGTTTTCCATATTTTCGGACTAACGCCATAGCATCTAAATAACTAGCTTGCATATCTCTTGGACCCTCAATGAACGAAGCTGGTAATATAACCCGTTTGCCAACTTTATTTGCTTTGACTTCTCCATCTACAATGCTATCATGTAGGCCTTGATAACACTCATTTCTTAACTTTTGTTCGTTATCTTTAAAAAACTAAAGGCGATATGTATCGATCTTTACGTACATACATATCAACCAAATATTGTTGTAAGAGTCAACCGCTTAGCAAAATAATTATTTCTTTCACCAGGTCTTATTTGTAATTTATATGCATAATATTCACGATGAGTAGCATATCCTTTTTTCATGTTGGACTAATTTTCTCATATTAGTATCTTGGGATGCCATCCTATTTCACCACGTGGACAAAGTAATGGATAATGTAATGGACCATAACAACCTGTAATTTCTGATACTTTAATCGTTTCTCCATATTGCCTTTGGATAACAATATTCCTACCTTGAATTTGTGCATCATTATCTGTTTCGATCCAAACTGCAGCAACTTGTCATGCACTAGGTTCATTATAAACTCTTTGATCCATTCTTGGGTCACAATTGATAACTAATCGACATAGTCTTAAATCATGGTAATGAATCAGTCTTCGAAGAACTGAGACATAGGGGTTATATTTTTGTAAAATATGTGTGAGGAGGTCAATCAATATGGGGTTCAATATGTTGTAATTTTTGAGACGATTGCCAACTTCAGTCTCTGTATCATAGAAATATAACTGCAAGAACCTCGGAGAGTGTTCGTTAGAGATTAGAGATGGAAGGTGATGGTTGATATTCCCTTTCACTTTAGAATTATGTGTGCCACTTCTATTTTGAGAACTTGCTTTATCATCTCCAGTAACAAGCATAGCAAATTGGAAATTGGAATGCACCATTATATCCTCAAATATTCTTGAAGAGTGTTCATTAGGGAATATTCTTTTTGAGTTATTTTGTAATATTATATCCTCGAATATTCTTTCTCTCTCAAAAAAACATAATTGTTATTTGGAGAGAGAGAGAGAGAGTTTAATTTTCACGAAATGGAAGTTTATTTCTAGTAATTTATTCCCTACAGGATCTTTCAAAAATAAAACTCCAAAATTAATACAAAAATAAAAATAAATTGAGTTAGAAGAATTCATTTTATTGTCATGAGTTATATTTTAAACTTCATTTTGGCTATAAAATAAATTTAATAGACAACAAACACTTAATATTAGACTGTTATTTGAATTTATATGTTTTTAACACAATAATGAAAAACTATAATGCAATTTCGACTATTTCTTTTAGAAACCTAAAAAATTAAATTTTTGAGAAATTATAGTTATTTTTTTAATTTGTTTTTAAAGCGGAGACTTGCCAATCCGGTCGATTCTTTAATCCATGTCGCCTATCCACCGATCGGATAATTTTTGGGGAGGCCGACTTGATGCAACAATTAGTTTTTTTAAAAAAACCTTGCTATGGGTGATGGAAGATGTGCGAACACAAGTCAAAGCTATTTTGTGCTGTCATGAAAATTCATGGTACAAGGGTTCCAATGAGTCTACGAAAAGCAGATTAAATTAGGTGAATTACAGTGCCATGTGCAAGCTGGACTTTTGAATTCCTGTCGTGTCTGGAAGACTGAAGATTAGAAGCTGCGATCTCCTGGCCAAAAAACATGCTGCTCCTGGAAGTGCATATTGGATTTTTGCTCTCTCGTATAGATTTTATGGCAGGAATATTTTTAGGACCCCTAATTTCCTTTACAAACTTAAATATCCATGATGATGACGATGACGATGATGATGATAGTAATAGTAATAGTAATAATAATAGTAATAGTAATAATAAATAGCAATTAGAATAACAATAAGAATATTAATAATAACAATAATAAGTATAAAAATAAAAATAATAATAATAATAATAATTTTAATAATATGAATAATAATAACAACAACAATAACAACAACAACAACGATAATAACAATAGTAATAATAATAAGAATAATAATAGTAATAACAGTAATAAACAACAACAACATTAATAATAACAATAGTAATAATAATATTGGATATATCCTTTTTTGAAAAACTGTAAAAAATAAATAAAGGTCCTCTATTATTAACAACGAATAGTTTTGAGAAAAATAAATAAACTCTTTACCATTATTTCATACGATCATCTGTAAGATTTTTCAAATTTTATGGGCCATCCGCTATTTCTCTTAATTTTCAAATATTTCTCATTTTACATATTTTTAATTTATTTTAATATTAAGCTCTTCCTTGAATCAGCCCGAACCGCTTCTCTTTGTCAGCCAAGATGAAGAAGCCTGAATTAAACATAATAACATTCGGGTTTTGAGCCAAGATGACACACCCACCATCTGATGCCATTATCTGCAGAAACTTCGTTGTGCTCATTGTCTACATCCTCACAGTATAATATCACCAAATAAAAAATGTTATATTTGAAGCCATAGCGTAGTATATATTTACTCTCTCGGGCAAAACACTTACTTGGGGAATTATTTATTTAAAACTGGATGTGGTTTCTATAAAGTTGCAACTTTAAACAATCCAAGTAAGGCTCATCTTCAAATTTTATCATAACAAGTAATTTTGGTGTAAAAATTATTAGGATTGTCTTAAACTCTATTTTCATTTCTAATTATAAAATTTTAAACTTCAAAAGCCGTTAAAATCATGTAAATCTATAAAGATATGAAAATCTTGAAAATGGACGGTCTAGATAATTTGTTGCAAGATGCACTATTTCTGGGATTCAGAATTTTTTATTTCTTTTCTATATTCATATATCTCAATGTCTTGAGATGATTAATTAGAGGATCTTTTAACATTAAAACAACCTTGTCGAGTGGACTATTGAGGTTCATCTTTAATTCTACATTTTAATGTTGCAACTTTATATAAACTTTCTCCTTTAAAATTTTGGGATCCATCTACTTATATCTTGATGATTATTTTAAAAAAAAAATTAGACATTGAATTGTTAAATATGTTAGATTATCCCCTCGAAAAATTGGAATGTTACCGTGCAATCTTGGAATGCCATTTTTTTAGGCACCTAGAAAGTGAAAGTAAATATTTTTTCTTTGATGTAAATTGGAATTTTACCGTGCAATCTTGGAATCCCATTTTTTTAGGCACCTAGAAAGTGAAAGTAAATATTTTTTCTTTGATGTTGGTTTCGAGGTTCTAGAGATTTCATACTTAAAAATTGGAATATAAAAGATATTGCTGGTGCAAGTTTGGTCAAAGGGAGTAGATGAATAGTATACTCTTACGGGGAGGACTTCTTTTGCTTCATTCAAAGCCACGACTTTGACCAAGTCGGTCTTACCTAACCCCCCTTAGCTTGCTGGGAAAGCACCAGTGAAAGGCACCAGCGAAGACCTCTCTCTCTATTTCTCTCTATACTTTTCTCTCTCTTGGAAGTTTATAAATATGAATATGAGATTACTCCTCCCTTCACACACACACAGAGATATGGCTTCGAAGAGTGTTCTGATTTTTAGTACCATAGTGGTTGCGTTGCTCCTCATTTTCTCTAACACTGGCGTTGCTGTTCGAGATGTACAAGCATTTAAGCATGTTCAGAAATCAGGTAACTGTGAATTCCTTAACAAAGTTCAGTGAAATCTTATCCAAATTTCTTCTAAAGAAATATGATGGAACTTCATATGTTGGGAATGAAAATTTTCACATGAAAAATGTCCCTTAACTAGAATGAGGCCTTATTGGGGCGAAATTCGCATCCAATTCCTTTCTCTATTAAACATCCTCAAACCTCCTTTTATTCTTACCTTGAAATATTCATTTCATACATGTATTATGTCTGTACTGAGAGTAACTCTTCTGATTCGTATTTGTTTGTTGTAGGGAGAGTTGGTTATTCTAGAGGGATTAAAGCAAGCAATGAAGAGAGCCCACCCTACAGCTACGGTGGTCACGGATCTAAAATCGGGGCACCCGACTACCCTTAACTTCTATGCGTAGTCCTCTAGGGCCCAAGAATAAAGATGTAAATCTCAATTATCTTGCAATTCTACATGATAATTATATAGATCATGAATGACTACCGGCTCGGATGTTTGAGCAGCACACCTTCTCAAAGTATTGGCCACTTCGATAGTTATACTTGTATTATACTATAATTTTTTCTAATTTAGGGAAAGAGGCCAATTCGTAGTAACTTAAACCAATATATACAAACAATCCTAACAATGCAGATACACAAAAACAGAAGAAAGAACAAGTATCTAGTTTGAAAAAAAAAACTCCGTAGAGATGGACAAGAAATGATGCATCTCCTCAAGGTGTGGATGAAAGAGTAAAGTCAAAATAGATCCTTTAGGTTAGTGTGCCATGACATAATTTAAAGAATCAAGAAACGAGAAGTAAATGAAACAGGCCAAAAACAAGTTAGTTTTACTCATATAAAGATTAATTCGTTGATGATCCAATAAATAACAAGTTTTGTAATACTTATATAAAGAAAGGATATCATCAGGTAGTCATTGGTATGCATAAGCTGTTGCAAATAATACTGCTCATGCAAATCAACAAGTTTGAAGATATTATCAGAAAAACATGCCTGCAGAACTATTATGGAACATAATTGTATGAAAATATACCAAATGACCCAACATAGAATTTTTCCTGATTTTCATTACAAAATCATTCAAACTTAAAATACCAGCAAAACCATTACAAAATCCAAATAAATATTAATATACAAAAGACTCGACATAGAGTTTTACGTACATCAGTAAAAACACATAAAAAGCCTGTTATACCCCATAGGAAAACCAAAGGAAATAACGCGTATAGTCCTTTTTTGAAACTTGTTAAAACATGCTAAAATTCCTAAAATTATAAAATAATATACATGATTCAACAAGAGCTAAGCCCTATTTAATTCAAGTTTTTAAACCTAGTTTTAAACCTGAATGAATTGGATTAAATATTCTCAATTCTATCATCATCATCAACAAAACCTTTTCTCAACTATTAAGGGTTAGCTACAAGAATCTTGGTTTGTCAATTTACTCTATCAAGGATCATACCCTCAGTGAGGGCATGAGTTCTCATGTTTTTCCTCAATGCTTGCAACCATGTCCTTTTTTACCTACCCTCGCACTTTTTTAGTTTTCCACTTGAACCAACTTGCGCCTCTTAACATATGTTGCACTGGGTATACGCTGCACATGGTCAGCCCACCTAAAGGTATTTTCTCTCATTCTATTGCCTAGAATTATTTGAGTTCTACTTCTAAAATTTTATTTGAGTTCTAATTTTAAAATTTTATATACTTTATGGCTCCTTTGCATAAGGGTTACTTTAGACAATTTTGATGATATATTTTTTTTAGTGTATTTTCATTTTACTGTGTAGAGATTCTCTTTATTTTGGTTTGAAGCCTAAATCCAAAAATGCTGGTTCTCTGATGGCATTGTTACCTCTCTTCTTTCTCTTTTAATATATCAATACAATAGAAGAACGACCTCAATGTCAATGACGTGTTAAATGAGCTAACTAATAACTATTTAAGGAATCAGTGCTACTTGGATAATTTTATGTTTTGGCCATTCTCATGCCCTAAATATTCTTGTTTTTTTATGTTTTAGGTCTAAATTTCACATATAATTTGTATTGAGAAATTATTATGAATATGGAGAGAAATTATTATGAATATGGAACTAAAAAATGGCATTGAATTTTTTTTATCTTTTAATAGAGTTATTCAAATGTAGCTAAATTACTAAAATCTCATCATTTTCTTTCTAGTTCCATACCGTAATAGAGAAGTTTAATAGAAAAATGTGCTCCTGTTTGTAACTGCCAATAAGAAGGAATCACTTGAGTTCTATTTTCAAAATTTTATTTGAATTCTATTTTTAAAATTTTATATACTTTATGACAACTTTGTATGCATATAAGGGTTACTTTAGAAACTTTTGATGATATTTTTAAAATTTTAATGTATTTTTATTGTATTGCATAGAGATTCTCATTATTTGGGTTTGAAGCTAAAGCCAATAATCCAGATTCTCTGATGTCATTGTTCCCTCTCTTCTTTCTCTTTTAATAGGATAATACATTGGAAAAACGACCTCAAAGTCGATGACATGTTAAATGAGCTAACTATTAATTTTCTAAAGAATCTATATTATTTGGATCTTTTTATAATTTGGCCATTCTCATGTTCATGTTCATGACCTAAATATTCTTGTTTTTTACTGTTTTAGGTCTAACTTCAGAAAGTATTTTCTATTACGAAATTATCATGGATTCGGAACTAAAAACCGTCATAAATTTATGTATCTTTTAATCGACTTATTCAAATGAAGCGAAATTATTAAAATCTCATCATTTTCTTCCTAGTTCCATACCCTAACAAAGAATTTTAATAGAAAAATGTGCTCCATGTTTGTAACCGCCAAGAAGAAGGAATTATTTGAGTTATTTATAGGTGGCTCTGGTAGGCGAATTATCGGTCACATCTCACAAACCTAAAATATAAGCAATTTGAGTATTTTTAATGAAATATACACGAAGGTATCTAAATGAAAATATTTTTAAAACCTAAGCTAAATAAACACTGATTCAATCGCCTCATTAATTTTTGTTAAGTGATAAAACCAACCTATCAAACCCTAACAAAGAATTTTAAGATCACATTTGGTGCATGTGAAAATCTTTTGAAAATATTTTCATGTGAAAAAACATCCTCCAATGATTATGTGTGAGAGCTTTTCAAATAGATATGGAATATTTTTTTACTATTTAGCCGTCAATTGATCTGAAATAATACACTGGGACCAATTTTGAGTGTAAAAATATTCCCACACCTAACCAACCATATGAAAAAATTCTTTCACGTAAAAATATTTTTTAAAAAATATGCGATAAATATTTCCAGGCGAAACAAACATGTTTAGTATGGGTCATTTCAGAAAACACACAGCTAGTAAAGGGGACTTTGAATCTTTCAAAGAAGTGGAAGAAGTCGCGCGTTCCCAATATACTATTGTTGTAGGTGCCATGAGGGGTTGTGAGACTTCTAAAACATGTAGCTTTGTTAATATGGTAGTAGGAAGAATGATGCGTCTTGAAAAAAATCAAAAGCTTAATCAATTTCTTTACTTTTGAGACAATTTCTTTACCTTTGAAAGGTAAAACGATTAATGCTGCCACCCGAGAACACCATTCAATTTCTCGGAAAATATGCGATAAATATTCTAGCAGTTTTAAAATCTCGTGTTTTTGTGAATGTAACCTCTTGAGCACCATTTAATTTCCCCACAAGGAGTCTTATTATTATTATTTTTTCCCATAAATATTATTTTATTTTGATAGTAATTATTATTTTGGCTAGGCAAAAGATTTCCTATTCCTGTGGAGTATATTATCAAATCTACTTCCGCAGGTAAAACTAACACTCAGAAATATGTTTTAGATCCCAAATTTTGGGAACGTGAGAATCAACCTCAAAGGAAAAAAGAACCAAAAAAAGAAAAATTAACTCTCTATGAGCCTAAACAAAAAGGACATCCCAAGGTTGCATTGGAAATGTTCAATTTTTAAGAGGAATGATCCAGACGTTCAAGAACTCAAAATCCAAATTTTATTGTTTGAAATAATCATCTAAAAATAATTAGATGGATCCTGAAAATTTATATAAAAAAAAACTCCCAAGTAAGTATTTTTGAGGGATTAAATGTACAGTATGCTCTTGAAGGAGCATAATATACGTGCTCTGTTGATGATAAGCCATACTAGCAAATGACACATTCATTGTGTGAGACATTAAATCAATTCATACTAAAAAATATTAAATTAATTCTTAAATATTCAATTTAAATAATTTTGATCGCAAATTTTTGTGGGTTTTGTATAATTTTTAAATTATTTTTGAGGTTTTTTCCGATAATTCCGTCCTAGATATTATTATTATTTATTGGCATAGTTGGCATGTAAAACCCTTAATAATTTTTTCATTAAATTTTATTTTTCATCTACTCCTATTTCTATTATATGTATGCTCCTATTTCATCTCTGGATTACATTACTGGTTTAATCCAGATTTGGATAGAAAATAAAAGAAACTTTGAAGAAGAGATGAACAGGAGTTGTCCTTGGCAAATTTAAGCAAAGAAATTGCATGAATAAAAATTTAGATTGCAAATAAGTGCAGAGAGTTTCAAAAATTTCAGAAAGAAAAAGAAAAACGTTGAAAATTACTGGAGCCCACTATTAATTATTGCCATTTATATTCTTTTTTTCTTACGACATGAACTCAATTTATTTTCATTTATATCTCACTTTACATAAGTGGTGGTCTCATTGCATGAGTGCGTAAGTGGTGGTGCATGCCAACCCATTTCATGAGAAGCTTATATCCTATTTCACCGCATGCCGACTCATTGCATGAGAAGCTTTTAAGTTTCTCCAAAGTTTTAAAAATAAGCGAACTGGATCCGACTTGACGGATCCGAATTGGAAATCATTAATATCAAGAGTATTTTTGAATTTTTTCAAAAAAATGGGAAAATATAAAAAATAAGCATTCGTACCAAAATACTTTCCAATCTATGGAAAAATGATGAAAAACATTTTTATCTTTCTTATTTTTTTAAGGATTTTTTATAAATTTGTTTTTAAAATTTTATAAGGTCCTCAAGTTGAACCTCTAACTTGGGGCAACTCAGGTTTGACAAGGGCTCGAACTTGAGTAACTCGATCGAACAACTTAGGTTTGACAAGGGCTCCAACTTGAGTAACTCGATCAAAATAGAACTCTATGCTCTATGACCATTTACCTTTAATATAAAGTCACATTAACTAATAGTTGTTACACGTAAATTCTAGCAAATTGGGTAGTCATTGGGTTTACAAATTTTATTTTAGACTTTCAACCTAGTCATTGTCAACCGCCCAACTTCACATCTAACGGCTGATTTTGTTTGTGAACTCCTTTTGCCAAAGATCAATCATTTTAACATATATTCATCCTCTAAAAATACTTTTCTTGCCCTTTGTAGTTTTTATTGGATCGGTTTTTTCTTTGTTAGGTCATCCGGGCACACGCCTTTCCTTCACCTCATCCACTACACGATCAAATGAATGGGAACATGGTCTTTTCCTTTGCAGTAAGGTACGCAAAATAATTTTTTGAATTAAAAATCGATCCATATTCAAGTACATTTTACAAAAAAATCCAATTTTTTACATTTTATTTGCATTTTTTAGAGGGAGGTGCAAACATACCGGTGGTTACTATATATATATATATATATATATATATGGAATTGTATATAAAAACACCATTTATGTTTAGAAAAAATTTATATAAGGTTGCAATTTAAAACAATGATGGAACATATTAATTGGACCATCTATTTTCAAGATTTTCATGTGTTTATAGATCTACTTGATTTAAACAATTTTTAAAATTTAAAATTTTATAATTAAAAATAAAAATATATTTCAAATCTATCCTAAAATTTTTTTATACCAAATGAAAATTTAGAGGTACACCTTAATTGGATGATTTATGGTTGAAACCTTGTGCAATTATATATGGTAATTTTGATTAGACACTGTTTCAATATATCCTATTCTAAAAGACATAATGAACGGTTGTTGGAGGGTCACCATCATAACAGCGCATCCGACTTGCTTCCATTAAAGTCAATTGTGGAGGAAGCCACCCCTTCTTTCCAGGAAGCTTACACAAAACGCGTCTTCCCATTCATTTTTAACGTCGTTTCGTGTTCATTGGGAAAAACAAAATGAAGCACTTGCTATTATCAAACAATTAGGAAATGGTGCACCCCACCCTTTGAAACTCCTGTTACAAGCTGAGAGAGAGAGAGAGAGAGAGAGAGAGAGCATCGAGTGCAGGGGAAAGATTTGGAAATGGCGTATGAAGTGGCGAGCGTCTTGAAAACATTAAGCACACCTCTCCTACAGGAAGCAATTTTCCTGTATGGAATAGGGGAACAAGTCGACAGACTTAAGGCTGAGCTAAGGCGGATGAACGCCTTCCTTAAAGATGTGGACATGATAGGAGACAATGATGAGAGAACAAAAAATTTGATAGAAGAAATACGAGGTCTTGCGTATGAGTCTGAGGACATCATCGAAATGTTTATTTTTCAAGCTATGGAGCAAAATAGAAGGGGATTTATGGGTTTTCTGAGAAATTAATCCTGTTTGATTTGGCATTTGAGAGGTCGCCATGAGGTGGGTACGAGGATAGAAGCTATGAGCAATAGGCTTGGCGATATCGCAAGGGCGAGGTCTGTGTATGATGCGCCGCAGAGCAGTAACTCGAGGGAAGCCACAAGTTCTAGAGCCCAAACTTTCAGAGAGATGAGAAAAGCATCATCTCTAGAAGTCGAACGGGATTTAGTGGGGATCGAGAAGAAAGTGAATTCTTTAAAGGAATCACTATTGGATGGGGGAGCACAACTCTCTGTGGTTTTTGTGGTTGGCATGGGGGGAGTTGGTAAGACAACTCTTGTAAAGAAAGCCTATAATGGGGAAGATATAAGGCCACGCTTCATTCATTTTGATTGGGTAAGTGTATCTCAGACTTACAACATAATTGAGATACTTCGTGGCATGGTCAGTAAGGTTGTAGGTTCAGATGAGGGATTACAAAATATGAGTGAACAAAGGTTGAAGGAGGTTTTGCATACTCATTTGAGCACGAGGAAGTATTTAATAGTGTTGGATGATATATGGGAAATCCAAGCATGGGAGTCTCTAAGAGAGGCTCTACCTGATGCGAACAATGGCAATAGGGTTTTAATAACAACTCGAAACACGGACCTGGCCAAGATGGTGGATAGAAGCACCATCTATTGTCTTGAACCCCTGCCAGAAAATGAGAGCTGGGAGTTGTTCTGCAAAAAGGCTCTAGTGAAAAACGATGGAAAATGTCCCCAATATTTGGCAGATATTAGCCATGGCATTGTAGACAGACGTGGAGGGTTACCCTTGGCACTTGTTGTGGTTGGTGGTCTGCTATCCATGAAATTCATGACCGAGGATAGAAGGACAGCATGGGAATGGCAGAAAGTGCTTGACGGCTTCAGCTATTATCAAGATAGAGGTAAGATCAAAATCTCTGAGATACTAGCATTAAGTTATTTCGATTTCATGTTTCTTAGTTTTATCTGCTTACCCGGAAGACTACAAGATGAGAAGGACGAGATTAATAGAATTATGGGTGGGTGAAGGGTTTATTGAAAAGAGAGGAGATGAGATGTTAGAAGATGTGGCAGAGGAGTGGCTTGAAGAATTGGTGGGTAGAAGTATGATACAGGTGGAAAGTATGAATTCGAGTGGACACATCAAATCATGACCTCGTACGTGATATGGGCTTAAGAATAGCCCAAGAGCAGAACTTCCTTGGGGTGGTCGCAAGTAAAGAGAACACCTCTGAACGGTCTCGTCGTCTTGCCTCTTATCAAGGTATTGATGGCCACGTTTCATCCCATAAATCTCCTTCTAAAATTCGCTCATTTCTCTTTTTGCTCACTTTCAAGAGGGAAAACCATTTCCGAACACAATGCTAAGCTAGTCCGGGTATTGTTACTGGAGGGTATTAATGTTCAATGCTCATTAAAAGAATTGGGAAGTTTGGTTCTTCTTAGCTTCTTGAGTTTTCGAGGAAGCTGTATCGGTTGTGAGATTCTAAAGTCCATAAGAAATGTTCAATACTTGCGAGTGCTGGACTTGAGGCCTCGCGATGTTACGATTTCTAGAAGAAGAAGTTGGAGCTTAGAGTTGCCAAGTTTGAGACACCTTTATGCAAATATCACTTGCATGTAAAGGCAGGGAGTCCGAGATGCCTCCAAGCGTTGTGGACAGATGGCCTCGACCTCGACCTCATACGAGAGCCATTGGGCAATTTCTCTCACCTCAGGAAAGTACGTGTTTTTTATATGGTGGACAAAGACATTCCAGCCGTCTACGGGTCCATTGGACAGCTAAAATGCCTCCGTTCTCTAACTCTACAGAAGTATGGAACAGTGCATAATTTGGAGGCAATTTCAAGCCCGCCATTGGCTATTGAGAAATTGATGTTACAAGGAAAGTTAGGGAAGGTACCAAGCTGGTTTGGGAGCCTTCCAAACCTCACCAAGTTGGTTTTATGGTATAGTGAATTGAATGAGGTGGGGTTCTTAAAGCTCCAAGAGTTGCCGTACCTCAAAATTCTAAAATTACATCACAATGCATACAAGGGAAGGAAGATGCATTGCATTGCTGGAGGCTTTCCTCGACTCCAACACTTGGAACTTTTTAATTTAGAAAAGTTAGAGGAGTGGAAGAGATTGGAGGAAGGATCCATACCATGCCTTCAATCTCTGGAGATTAAGTTTTGTCTCAAATTGAGGATGCTTCCACAAGGGTTAGAGCACACTTCTACCCTCCAACGAGTGCATTCTTCTCATTTTGGAAAAGAATTTAGTGGGAGAGTGTTAGATGATGCACCTCCTCATCTTTGGCGCAAAACCATAAGCGAGGATAATTGTCGAGAGTGGAAACGTGCACCTCTTTGATTCCTAATTTCTTCATGCTGTGTCGGGCCTTCAATCATTTAAATGGGTAATTTATGTCCTCATCTTGTTTTTGCCATGGGAAAACTCTCCATCGGCATCATTTGAAGAAGATAGACTGGACTTTACTGTCCCAATGATCTAACAATTGCTTAATGCAAAAAACTCAAAAAAATTAGTAAGAAAGTAAATTTTTGAAAAGGTACATGACAACAATGAAATTTGTCAAGTCAAAATTTATTGTCAAGAGGCTAAATAAACACATCTAGTTAACTAATTATGCTTTGATTATTTTTTACATTGTGATTGCTTTGTATCAAAGGTAAATAAAATTTGTCAAGTAAAAATTTATTGTTAAGAAGCTAAATAAATAAGTCTAGTTAATTAATTATGCTTTGATTATTTTTCACATGGTGGTCACTGTGTACCAAAGTTAAATGGCCTCATTGTATACTTTTTCTTTTCCAATTTAGGATGGAAATATTACAATTTTTTCAATGTGAAAATTTTTTTTTACTAGACATCTTAATTGACAAATGTAATTTTTATTAACAATTGAAATCAAATGAAAACTAAACAAATTACTTAGTGAAAAAATAGTTTTCAGTGTTCAATTACTCGGACTCACCCTTGGACTCCACAAGTGCCCAAAGCAAGGAGTTATTGAGTTTAGTTTTTTTTGGATCGATCAGTGGGGAATACATGACCCTACCCATATTAAAAATAATTAGTGGTTTTCGAATGCATCAGTGAGAATGGAAACCTAGATCGGTAGCTGAGGCTCAAGTGGTGCTACCACCAAGACCTCAACCTCATTACCGGTCATTGAGTTTAGTTGTGAAGGGCAAGTGGCCACAGAAAAATCACAAAAATTTCAAAAATTAACAAAAACTAACAAAACAAATCACACAAATCCTAAAAAAATAAAATATACAAGGAGACAATAAAATTTTGATTTTGTTACGTTGGAAAAAACTATAATTTGTTAAAATTTAAATTGGAAAATAAAAAATTCAAAAGCTAATCATGCATAATCTTCTTGCTCGTGTTGATCCATGCCTCCAACATTGGTCGAGGTGACCTTAAATACCCCACAATAAAACCATAAGACATATTGGAAGTTCACGTTTAAATGTAGTTGACCAAGCTCTTGAAAATTTTGGTCAAACAACTTCTCTTGTTTAAATTCTAGCAAATTCAAGATTTTGAGAGGTTTTTGTGAGAGATAAATCAATCATTCGATCATCATTATCATCATATGAGCTTTATCCAAATCATGTGGGGTCCGCCACTTGAATTACATTCCGTCATTTTGTTTTAATAAGGTTCATATCCTCTGTTAGACCATAAGTCACCATATATCTTCTGATTACATCCATCCATATTCTTTTGGGCCTTCCTTATGCCCATTTAGAGTTTCTACTTGTTCCAAACCACTCCTAATTAGTGTTGTTCTAAGTCGATGATGCACATGGCCAGACCACATAACACTACTTTCCCTCATCTTGATGCTTATTAGAGCTCCCCCTTTGTTCCCTTGGATATTCATTTATAATTCTATCATTTTTTGTCTTACTACTCTTCTATCACAACACCCTCATCTCAACTCCACTCATTCTATAGATGTGTTGTTTATTGACCGCCCAACATTTTGCCCAATAAAGCTTTGGCTCAATAAAAATTTGAAAAATGGGCTTAAGTAAATAATTTGAACCACAACTGAGCCAAATGTGGAAAGAAATCTCAAGTTTTGGAAATAATACTTTTAGAAAATAGATCAGTGGTGTCGACTACCCACCTACCAATCCCAATCAAGATTGTCTTGATCAACGATCCAGTAATATAAAAAAATTTAAAAATACCAAAATAAAAAAAAAACTAAAAATTGGAGGAGTAAATTATTGAAGCTCTAAAAGTGAGCCAGTGGGATCACAAGAAAAAATGAGCCCAACGGCTCAGATTGAATCTAGGCTGATCTGACGATCGCGGATGTCCGGAGTGTTTGAATTTTAATTCTTCTTCCACAAATCCAAATCACTTGAAATTTTAGGTGTGTGTTCTTCTCATCAAGCCGTACCCAATAAAAATATAAAAAAAAAAATCTGCAAAGAATGGCTAATATACCCCCAAAACTTTATAGGGGTATTTTGGTTAATTTTTTTATGTAAAATATATTTTTGATATTTTTCAAAGATTCACCTATTTTTTATGAAAACACGCCTAAAATTTCAAGTGATTTTAATACTTTTAAAAAAATTAAAAATCAAACACTATTGAGCATCCGTAATCGTCAGATCGATCCAGATTAAATATGGGCTGTTGGACTTATTTTTATTTGTGATTCCAATTGCTCACAGGATCATTGTCCATATATGGGTTTTTCTAGAGTTAACAACCCTTCAAAATACAATGGTTCAAGTTACAAGGCGTTGTAATTGGTGTATTTATCAAAACAATCATTACTTTTGTATTAAAAAATTACTTAAACACGTAACTTTACCATCAAGCAAGGCGAATTTGAAATTTTCACAAAAGTACAATGACATTTTCGAAGTTAGTGTCATAGAACTTTATTTGTAGAGTGTAATTATCTTTTAGTTAAAATTTCAATTTTACCTCTTATAGAGATGACAAAAATATCATTTGTATTGTAGTAATATTTATAAAATTTCCCCACAAAAGTAATTTTTTTCAAAAAATAGGCTACAAAATTAATATATCCACCCTTCACAACTCTCTCTATCTTGAAACTTTGTAATTTGAAGGGTTGTGAAGTTTATATAGATATATATATATATATATATATATATATATATATATATATATATATATATATATATATGGGAAAAGATCATGTGCGCCCAAGTACGTACTACTACAGTAAATGCCCAAGGCCCAAATTCAATCTGGCCTATTCTGTGACCGATCTGACGATCACGAATGTCCGATAGTGTTTGAATTTTAATTTTTTTGCTACGTATCCAAAGCACTTAACATTTTAGACATGTGTTCTTCAAAAATAGACAAATCTACGAAAAATATCAAAAAAAAAAATTACATGAAATAAATTGACCAAAATATCCCCAAAATGTTTCGAGTGTATGTTGGTCAATCTTTTTCTCGAATTATTTTTTATTTTTATTAGGTGCGCTTTGATGAGAATAACACATTCTTTAAATTTCCAGTGATTTCGATTTGTAGAAAAAAAAAAATTAAATACAAAATGAGATCGTGACCGTCAGATCAACCACAAAATGGCTCAGATTCAATCTAGGTCATTCATGTATGGGTGTACAGTAGTGACTCCATATATATATATATATATATATATATATATATATATATATATATATATATATATATATATATATATATATATATATATATATATATGGAGTTTTATGGTGGACATGAGTTCTAAGAGTCCATGTAGAAATGAGTTCCCCCTTAAAAATCTATTTTTAAGATATTGCGTAATTTTAAGGACATGTAATCTCTCTAACATGGAGATCATGAGTTCGAAAAAATAAATACATTTCAAAAATAATAAATAATAATTCTGCTAAGAAAACAATTGGACTGTTAGTTTCAATTGTTTTTAAATAGACCACTTATTTGCATCCATCCTTAAGATGAATGCTTTATACCTCGGGGATCGCAAATGTAGAAATGCGGTAATTTTCAATATAACAGTTGTATAGCAATATGATGAAACAATCTTCAAATTTAAAATATTAACTCTTTTCATTCTAAAGAACAATCACAAAATAATAATAATAGTAATGAATACACAAGCTAGAAAAATATTTTTAACCCAATTAAGATGGGTTGTCCATTTGGTGAGACACATAGTTCTAAGCCTTAGAATGATTTTTTTTGCCCTCCACAACTTTTAGAAATTTTTATTATCAATAGATTAACAATATTAAAAGATAATAATTAATTTTGAATTCATTAGGCTTATATCTTGAAATTCACTAAATGGATGGTCTAGATTCTTTGTTAGAGGGGTACAAATTGAATTTTTTTTTTTTTTTTTTTAGATTGATCATTGAGAAGAAGAGTATGTGTAAAATTTTGAATCATACAAATATCTCAAACATGGTTTTCTAAAAATACAGTTTCATTATATTATAAAGGAATGGTGACATTTCCCTACATATATATCTCGAGAGTATTTTATTATTTTTGTTCCACAAATCATGTGAATATGATATTTAGTATGTGCCA
Source organism: Amborella trichopoda (assembly GCF_054954075.1). Taxonomy (NCBI): domain Eukaryota; kingdom Viridiplantae; phylum Streptophyta; class Magnoliopsida; order Amborellales; family Amborellaceae; genus Amborella; species Amborella trichopoda. The sequence goes on along the minus strand of NC_142345.1, from coordinate 30,531,870 downwards.
TCCTCTCAATGGGGTGAACCTAAAAATAATATTAAAAATATTTTTCACAAAATAAAATGATCAAAATACCTCTAAAAATTATAAGGTATTTTGGTCATTTTATTTTATTAAAAATATTTTTTGTTGGTGAAAGTTCAAGAAATGAATTGAGCACCCAAAATTTGGTGTCAAAATTTCTGGTAGAAAAAAATTAAAAATAAAACAATATAGAGATTTGACGTTTGTGATTAGGACTCTCTCAACCGTCTATTAAAATCGGACGGCAGGATTGGAGGAAGTATGTAAGTTGTATACAGTAGAGGGAGTCTGGAAAGCATTCCCATTACTCAATTCTGCCAAGTGAAAAACCCAAAGGGCATTTTGGGACACTTGGTACAAGGCAATGGAAGTTGGATTCGAAGGTAACCAGCAAGGTAATGAATGCCATCATTCAAACTTTGTCCTAAGGAGCAATAATAATACCCTAATAAATAAAATCAGATATAAAAGATAAGAAACAGAAATTCCTAATGGCCTTGAAGGAGAAAGGGCATACGTAATCACCATGGCTAGGAAAGAGTACATGTATTAAATCCCTCAATCCTAATGTGCCTTGAGAGAAAGACCTACAACATCCTTAACCACTGTAAATCCTTCCACAAATTAAAACAACAGCTGGGATTCCCACACGAACCTCTGCTACCTAATCAAACAAACATCATTTTTATTTTCTCTGTTCTGGTTACTGTCTAATAACAATAGTTTACTGTGATAAATAATAAATCAAAGAAAAACGACTTGAAGAAATTAAAATAGGCTGGTTCGGTCATCAAATATTTTCTTTGGATTTGAAATTTCAACAAAAAATCAATTGTACATCTGCTAAAGATTTGTGGTCACATGTAAGGGCAACTCCACCTTAAGAAAAAAGAAGTGACAATTGAAGAGAGGGAACATGAGAAAATAAAGTCTAGAAGAATAACTTTCTAGGCCTGGAGGGAAGGGGGGATTGGTTGGGAGGTTTAAGGGGTGCAGAGCCCTTTGATTCTTGGGATTGCAATATTCTGGCTGCCTTGGGGTCAGTTAGAAGAATTTTCTGAAAAGTTTGTGAGAAGCCGGTTGCAATAATTGTGACATGAATTTCACCAGTGTAGCGATCATCAACAACAGCTCCAAAGATAATATTTGCCGAAGGATCTGCCAAACTAGTGACCACCTGAAAATACATAAACTCGAACAATGTTGATTCAATAGGGAATTCTTATGACATTGAAAGAAGCACAAATAGTTCCATATCGATGCATGCACACCCACTCAGGGAGAGAGAGAGAGAGAGAGAGAGAGAGTCTTATAAGGAAAGAGATGACTACAAATGACCAAAAGCAAATCCAGCAAGAACTGGAATATCAGAGAAGCAGATAATCAACTTGCATTTAAAAGGAAAATCAGCCTTGATGGTAAAATCTGAAGCAAATGTTCAAGTCCCTAGAAAACTAGGACAAAAATCATATTTTAACAAGGGAAGGCAGATACCAGTGGACAGGACACAGGAAAAAACCAGTCAAATGGGGACAATACCATTGAATTCGAAACATGATCTAGAGTGCAGTCCACAATTGGGTTACTTTCTTTTCATGATCATCCAATTAATCAAACTAATGATCAAAGTGGACTATGGTGTTTCATAGTCCATTACCACTGTTTGATTTCCATATTTACAATGTCCAAAGTCTCCTAAATGTATTCCATGAACGACTGTCCGAGAAATAAAATAAGGAAATATTTCGAGGAACAAACCTGAGACACTCTATTTACTTCTTGGAGTGTGATGTCCTTCCCCCCGGTGATATTATATACCACTCCAGTTGCAGATTCAATGGATGATCCAATTAGGGGCGCTAAAGTTGCTTGCTCGGCTGCCTCTTCAGCACGATTCTTACTAGAAGACACACCCACTCCAAGCATGGCAGTGCCTGAATCTTTCATAACGGCCTTAACATCTGCGAAATCCACATTAACTAGCCCAGGTATCTGCGAATTGGCCAAGTTGTATTCTTAGACTCCTTTTTTTTTCATACTTTGTGATTATACTAAACTTCGTCAAAATATATTCATTAACAAAAAAAGCCACTCATAAAGTATGGAAAGAAGTGATCCAAAGAATTACAGTAATAATATCTGAAATCCCTTGCACCCCTTGTCGAAGGACATCGTCAGCAAAAAGAAATGCATCTTGAAGGGGAGTTTGTTCATCTACAACCTCCAACAAACGATCATTTGGTATAACAATTAGGGTATCAACACATTTCTGTAATTTTTCAATTGCCTCCAGTGCCTACAAAGCAGAAAATAAGTGGATGAATAAAATCTGCAACAAATTCATACATATTAAGCAAGAGGTAACAAAGCCCACTTTGAAAAACTTGTTCCGAACACACAAGTATTTCTATTTCAGAGGCAACCACCTTATTCTATACTTCATAAAGTAGAAAAATATTTGCCTATGAAAGAAACATTGAACATGGTAGGAAACCTGGAGATTCTGTTGCTTTCTAGAAGATTCTTGAAGATAATCAGCCCCAAAATATGTACTTGAATATCCCGTCAATATACCAAAATCCCAACATAATGATGGTGTGAGGTACTTGCATGCATGTCTCGATAACCATATCCCATACGTACTTGCAACCACAATGGACACTAAGATATTATAAGCTCGGAAGTACGAAAGTGATAAGGACTTTTTTTATAGTTAATAGCAATAAAACTCAAAAGAAGATGAAAGAGAATGAAATAAAGGTGACCAAATTCTAAAAGGACTCTTTACCCCTTAGACCTGCCTCAAAGACTACCATAGCCAACTTCAATCCCTGCTACAAAACTTCACTTGCTTTTTTTCAGAAAAGAGGAGTTCCAATAAATAAAGGGAATGAGAAACTTCATAATCAATAAACAATCCCCCAGCCAGGATGTCAAAAGGCAAAAGTTCAATTCGGGTACGATATTCACCAGATGGTAATTAAGTATCACCCCAATCTTCTACTTGCTTAAAGAAAATGCACAGAAATACCACAAAGCCGCAGAATTCCAACTAAAATTTGCGCTTCAGAATCAGTAGAATATCAATTTCATTTAGAAAACACTAATAGAATGTTGAACAAAATCAAGTTAACTGAACAACCATTGCCAAATGGGGCCGTTAACTTCTACCCTAAGGACATTTAGTAAACAAATATTGACACCTATACAAGGAAAAAAAAGGGAGAACATTTTCGGCAGAAAGGTTTCGTACACATCCAATGCCTTTGGACATTTTCTAAATAGTTTGCATCAAGCATGGCACATGAGCACTAAGGTATCAATAATTTAGTTTCATGACATCACAATCCCATGTTATGACATATATAGCAGATAACATGCTCTAGAGTTCATTAAAGCATTAACATTAATCACAACAACATGAAGAAAGCAGCTTTAGAAACCTATGTAATACCCCCAACCTAATTCAAAAACAAAAGAAATAAATGTATGGTGCCAGAGTACACACAAGAACTAAAAAGATAACTCATGTATTCCACGATCACAATTATTCCAACTAAGTTTTAAGATAACGCACATGGACATAATACTGATAAACAAAAAAGTGATGGCACAGTAGGATATTGAGAAAGGTCCAAGCATGCATTGCATGCCCATATATTTCTTCAGCATAGTAAACCAATACAAGTTCTAATTCTGCTGGTGTTCTATTTTGAAAATTTACATTGTATCCCCAACCTATTAGCACTCCCAAACAAAAACCCCCAGCTTTTTTGGAACAAACAAATAGACACCAAATCCCAACTTTTTACAGAAAAATCCCTGAATAGAATTTGGACCTATTTATGGACCAGAATAACTTATTATGTAAAAAGACACTCTCTCTCTCTCTCTTTCTCTCTCTCTCTCTCTCTCTCTCTCTCTCTCACACACACACACACATGCAGGACAAGATGCGTCTTATTTTCAAATTTTTCTTATTAAATTTTAAGGATGTATTTTTTGAATTTTCCAGGGTCATTTTTTAGGGTTGTAAGTTTTCTTTTTTAGGCAATCTAGGAATTGTTTACATATTTTAGGATTTTAGGAGAGGCTTAGAAAAGTTGTTAGAATACTTATAGAATTACGTAGTTTATGAGGAATAAAAGTATCATTTCGATTTTTTTTTTTAAGTGAAGGGGCTTATTGCGAATTTTTATAATATTTTAACTTAAGTGGGGCTAGGTTTGATCTTTTTTTATTATAATGTAATAAAAAGGCCTGGGGTGTTAGGGTTTCTAATACTTTTTGAGGCGTGAACAGTTAAAACGGGCTGTGAATAGTAACAACAAAGCCTATCTAGGGTTCATTCTTTTGTGCAAGAAGCCAAATCCAATAAAATATGGCCAGTTTTGATGGTTTCTTGAATTGTTTTTGCCTCTTTTCTCTATTTCTCTGCATCACATTGGCATCAGAGCCTAGGATTTCTTCAACAATAAAGCTTAGAATCTACAACCAACTCTAGGGTTTGCTGATTTTGGGCTAAGTTTTGCCAAATCAGCCTAGAACTTGCTGGTTTCAGCTAGGTTTTGTTGGTTCTCTGCCTAAGGTTTGTGATTTCGATGAACCTATAGCAGCAAATAGAGGTTGAGGCAGGTGTATTCATATGGATCCACCTCCTGTTGAGCGAGATCAGGAGAGAGTATTTGAGACAACAAGTTCAAGAACTTACAAGGCGGCTTGCAGGCATCAATCGTGGGCGAGATGAAGTATTGTTCGTTCAGCACAACCCTTTTCACGATCGTGCTCTGTAGGATGAGTCGAGTGAAGAGAAATATGATCGGAGGTATAGGCGGCACTCAATATCCATAGATCTAAAAGTAGACATTCCTCATTTTGAAGGAAGTCGCAGCCCGACAACTTTATATACTAGCCAAGCATAATAGAGAGGGTCTTTGATTACAAGGATGTACCATAGAATAAAGGTTAATTATTGCCATTAAATTTAAAAAAAAGTATTTCGATATAGTGGGACCAGCTAAGAGAAAGGCGAGAGAGAATGGAAAAGGCCAAAGTTAACACATGGGCAAAGCCTAGTAGGGCCAATAGTAGTACACTGTGTGGGACGGAGTAAAGGCCCTTCTCACCTCCTACGAGTCGTCTGGCGGAAAAGACTTTCTGAGTCGTCCGGCGTAAAAGAACTTGGGATCGTCAATCTCTTCCTTAAAGATTGGGATGAGTCGATGTCGGTCGATGGTGCGAAAAGACTTCCTAAAGTCGAATTCAAAAAACCAGGGAGAGGTTCCCCACTCTTCTTTGATCCGTCTTAGGACCGAGTGGCAGCCTCGACCCGAGTGGAAGTGCGATGTGTCTAGAAACCCGGGATCGTAAATGGATTCGGGTGCCATTCTGATCGCCTCTTTCATGATCTTTTCTATAGGTAGCAAAGGTGGGAAGGCCAGCATCTTTCAAGTTCATTAAGCACAACATCAACTGTCGCGTGGCACGCGACATTTTTGAATAGTCAGATAATGGTCCCAATTTCAAGAGCAAGAGGGTCGCAGACCTATGCAAGCGCTTTAAGATCAACCACCATTTCTCTGCCCCCTACTATCCCGCCGCAGGCAGAAGCAACCAACAAAACATTGATTTCTTCACTTGCCCCTTCAATACATTGAGCAGCCTTAGGGCCCCCATCCTGGGCTCATCCTCACTGGCTTGGGCTTGTATGGTGTTCAAGGACTGCTGCTTTTTGAGGCAATTGCGTGCTTGGTGTGGGCCATTCCATATAAAGCATCCAGAACTCCAACCCAAGTGATTAGGGCTTACCTTGGAGTCCTGACCCTTTGAGGGAGTTGGGAGCCTCCTTTTTCGCCGTAGCGCCCTTCCCCTTTAGGGGTTAGCTGGTTTGGACTTGCCGTTATTTTGATCTTATGAGGTTATTTTGATTAGATCTCTCAAAGAAGGTATGGACCAAAGTGCTTCTCATACTTTTCCATGGTTTAAAACTATAAAACTAAAGTGTCCTACTATTATCAGTTTATACTTGTACTTGGATTCAAAAACTCTAATCTTCAGTACTCAAGTTCATGGGTTAGGTATTAAGTGGGGCTCAGATTTTAGATGATTTTATGGGAATTCTTTTATTGCAGTCTATGCTGGCTCTAGTTTATTAGGGAATGCACAGTTTTCTTTTGAGAATTGGCAAGTTAGAGGTGCTCTTCGATGGGACTTTATAATAGGAACTTGTGTTTTCCATGATCATGAAGGAAGGGTTCTGAATCTTGTTTCAAATTTCATGGGCTTAGGCTTGACATTGAGTCAGCTGACTTTTGCTAGCATCTTGTTGGCATCCGCAGCTCTTGTCATTCGTGAACAAGTAAGGCAAGCACATGCATGCTAAATTTGAGAGTTCATGCAGGGGAATCAGATAAGGAAGACAAACATGAATGCATAAACCTAGGTTGCACCTTACTTTCAGTTGTGAGGCCATACCTTCTTCCTTGCAGTCAAAGGACGAATCAGCTGACAGTTTGCACCTTACTCTCAGTTGTGAGGCCATACCTTTCTGCCTTGCAATCAAAGGAAGAATCAGCTGAGCCTTGAAGCTACAATTATAGCAATTGCCAAGTTCTTGGGCACATCAGATGAAATATTTGTTGAACTCGCTAAAGTTAAGGGTTATGCAAAAGCAGTTTTGCTACTAGCTAAGGGCATCACCATCAAACATGAACCTCACTTCCTGAAAGACCTTTCAGGATCGATAAATTTTGCAATTTGTGCTGAAATCGCAAAATCAGTTAGTGCTTGCCTATTTCCAAGGAAAATCTTCCAAGACCGGGCTTGGGACAAGGTTTTTTGGTCAGGATAGTCGCAAAATTAGTTAGTGCTTGAATATTCCAAGCTCAGGCTTGGGACAAGGTTTTTTTATGATAGGAGCTTGAGTTTTCCATGATCATGGAGGAAGAGTTCTGAATATCGTTTCAAATTTCATGGGCTTAGGCTTGACATTGAGTCAGCTGACTTTTGCTAGCTTCTTGTTGGCATCCGCCGCTCTTGTCATTCGTGAACAAGTAAGGCAAGCACATGCTCTCATGCTAAATTTGAGAGCTCATGCGAGGGAATCATATAAGGAAGACAAACATGTATGCATAAACCTAGGTTGCACCTTACTTTCAGTTGTGAGGACATACCTTCTTCCTTGCAATCAAAGGGCGAATCAGCTGACATTTTGCACCTTACTCTCAGTTGTGAGGCCATACCTTTCTTCCTTGCAATCAAAGGAAGAATCAGCTGAGCCTTGAAGCTATAATTAGAGCAACTGCCAAGTTCTTGGGCACATCAGATGAAATATTTGTTGAACTCGCTAAAGTTTAAGGGTTATGCAAAAGCAGTTTTGCTACTAGCTAAGGGCATCGCCATCGGGATCGATAAATTTTGCAATTTGCGCTGAAATTGCAAAATCAGTTAGTGCTTGCTTATGTCCAAGGAAAATCTTCCAAGATCGGGCTTGGAACAAGGTTTTTTGGGCAGGAGACAAAATTCATTGGCACGAGACGATCCTTCTTCAAGGGAGGTTGATTTTGATTACTCAATTAGCAATGTGTTCCCTACGATGCATGCCAAATGGATGACCAACATTGATGCACCCAGGGTGTTCAGTCTCATGACTCTAAAAGAACAATTGCATCGAGATGTAGGGCTTCACTATTAGCTAAAGGAGGATGATGTTACCACAGCAAAAACGCAAGAAGAGTTTGTTTCTAACACAGGAAGTATGATGCAAATCACATCCAAGACGTTAAAGAAGTAGATTGATTAAAATGTTTTTTCATTTATTTATTTATTTTTTTATAAAGTTAACTGGTATTAACAAGAATAAGAGTGAATTACAAAAGATGGGTGTAGCAGCCCTCACAAAAAATGGGTGCCACCGGGGCCCGTAGGAGTTTTTTCACTTATTTTTAAAAATAAATTTTCAGAGATGTGGGTAGACTTTTGATCTTTTATTGGGGTTTTATTATTTTTTTATTTTTTATTTTTTTTTGAACTATGGGGCAAGAGAAGTGAATTAACAAAACTTACTTATTTAGGATAAGCTCAAATTTCTTTAGCAAGGGGGATGTTTGTTTCTTTAAGAATGGTAGGGACGTGAGTTAGAGGGAGAGAGAGATTAATGTAGGAGAGGGAGATTTATGGGAAAACATGTGAATAAGTTAGAAAGAGAGAGAGAGAGAGAGAGAGAGAGATATTGACATGGGATATAAAGAGCATTTTTTTTGTGGGTTTCAATTTATAACTAAAAATAGGGATGTTTCCCTTTTAGAGAAGGAGATTTGGGTATTTTTTGTAGAGAATTTATTTTATGAAAGAAGAGTGTTTCTTCTTATCCTTGGCTTGATTTACAGCCGCTTGTTTCATTCATTATTGTTGAGTTCTTGCTTATTTTAATCGAGAGAACACCGGATTTAATATCTCAGGCTCCTTTCACAACACATCGTAACCCAAAACAAACTTGCAAATGAAGAATTTAGAATGAAATTTAATTGAGGGGAAAAGGCCACACAAACACACACAATGTATTAAGAGTAATATCATTATCATTATCGTCAAAGCTTTTTCCAACTAATAAGGGTCAGCTACAAGAATCCCAATCCGCCATTCTGCTCTATTAAAGGTCATACCCTCACTAAGGCCAAAAGTCCTTGTATTTTTTCTCACTACTTCCAACCATGTCCTTTTGGGCTTACCCCTTGCCCTTTTTGAGCCTTCCACTTGAACTAATTCGCACCTCCTAATAGGTGTTGCACTGGGTCTTCGCCACACTTGGTCAGCACACCTAAGTCTATTCCCACTCATCTTATCGTGTATTGGTGTCTGCCACCCCTAAATTTTCCCGAATATATTCATTTTGATTATTATCCCTTTTTGTCTTACCACTTATCCATCTCAACATCCTCATCTCTACTACATTCATTCTATAGGCATATTGTTTTTTGACTGCCCAATATTCCACCCCATAAAGTGAAGTTGGACTCACAGCTATCCTATAGAACTTGCCCTTATGCGACAACCACATAAAATTCCGATTGCACATCTCCACTTCGCCCCCCCAGCTCTAATTTTAGGTATGAAACTTTTATCAATCTCTCAATTTTCATAGATTATAGACCCAAGAAATCGAAAGTGCGCTCTTTTTGGTATTTCTTGACCATCAATATTAACTACTTCCTTGTCTGTAATCCTCTTATTACTAAACTTGCATTCCATATACTCAATCTTAGTTTGACTAATTTTTAAACCTTTAGATTCTAGAGCATCCCTCCAAAGTTCTAACTTTGTGTTGACATCGTTTCGGGCCTCATTGATCAAAACTATGTTATCGATTGTAGTAATATACGAGAAGTTATATACAACACATGAAGCTAGACAGGAACATATCCATGGCATGCATTTAACATAGGTCAAAATGAACCTACCTGAAGAGATCTCTTTCGACCTTCAAAGCTGAAGGGATAGGTAACAACGCCAACAGTGAGATACCCAGCATCCTTAGATATTTGTGCCACAACAGGAGCAGCACCTGAGCCAGTACCCCCACCCATGCCAGCAGTGATAAAGACTAAGTCTGAGTCCTTGAGAGCATTAGCAATGGCTTCTTTTGATTCCTCAGCTGCTTGTTCCCCAAGCAAAGGATTACCTCCAGTACCTGCATTCCTGAGCAAGAAGTGTTGAAATGACTCTAATCACGGGATTTTAAATACCACAAGATACAGGATACTAATGTACACTAGAAATCTTCAATATCAAAAGGGGAGTAATCGATAATGCAACATAATGAACCATCGAAAAGCCATAATTCCTTGGGTCATCGGTCATCACCATCCAATAAAATGATGGAGAGTGTGTGGGAGCTACAATAGGTCAAATCATGTTGTCGTGGGTTCCTCTCTCTCTATCATTATTCACCACTTTAATTGATGTTGATGAATGAACAGGTTATGGTTTTCAATAGTCCATTGGAACATAGTATTTTCCATATCAAAAACATGTAGTTAAAAGAATAGCATCCTTGGTATTAAAGAGGCCCTAGAATGTCTCCAAATATTACATTTTTCATACCTAGTCCACGAGTCAAGAGTTCTCCAATTTGAAGAGGATTTTGTGCTGCTGAATTCACTAATGCTTGTGAATCTGTGTTTATGGCATAAAATTCAACACCCTAATGCAGAGGACACAGAAAAAATCACACATCATAAGGGATAGAGGAAAAGGTATGACAAGAAGGGAGATGAAAACTAAGAAACTATAGATACATTTATGCCCTTCGAGAAGAACTGCTAACACACCTTTCATGATAATAAATCAGGCCACCACCTTTAAATCATAAATTCCATAATATCAATTAGTCTTATTAATAGTCCCAGTTAGAATGGTTTTATGGGCAACCTTTTATCACAATTTAGAACAATAGATGAATGACTATATGGGACTCTTCAGGATTCATATGAAGCCCCAGATATATTTCCTCACTGAGTATCCCAAGGAATCCATGTTTTTGTATAGTCGGTGGATATTACAATATGAACATAAAACTTTTATACATGTCATGCCTGACAAACCATGAAATACAAAGATAGAACATAGATTTTTCTCAAAAGAGAGGAAACATTAGAGTTCACTTATACACTTGACAGTGTCACAACAATTAATGCATCATTATGAGTTTTTTGCTTTCAAGATAAAGCAAAAGTTATCATTGGAAGCTCAGTTTTCAGTAAACTATTGATAATTTGGATTATCCACACTTTTCTGTTGCTATAGTCATAACCAGATCAATATACAATGAGTATTTTTAAGTCCCATTATGCAAGCCATAACAGTAATTCTACATGGCGGCAACCAAGTTTATGAATTTTCTCCCCCATTAAATAAAAGGAAATGACCTCAACTCATAGTAAAGATGTGGCATATCAAAGCACTGGGCATATACTTGCATCTTTTTTTGAACCAATAGTTAGAATTTCAGTAATGCAAATACGACCAATAGTTGCCTACGGAACGCAGCATTTCCAAACGACAGGCATCAAACTAAATGTAGCTTTACCAGTCATAAAAACGCTTGAAACCCATTAAACATCATTTTTTGAGCTCAAATCCCCAAAAAATGCATAAAAGACATTTCATTCCATTCCTGCAAGCAATTTATAACTCCCCCATAACGAAGACGCTAGGAAACAAAAGAAATGGATAAACAATCGAAACCCCAAGACAATAAAATGCAAGAAAAAAAAGAAAACAACACAAACGGAAAAAATTGTGGATTAAAAATGAGAGAGAGAGAGACCTGGAGTCCACTGCCGATCATTCGGTTAACTGCATTGTTCCCCCCACCTCCCACACCCACCACCTTAATCTTTGCAGATTCCATGGGAGCAAAAGAAAGGCAGCTCACCCTGGGCACCTGGCCCCCTCTCTTCGAAGCCCTATTCATTTGGCATTCCCCATAGCACCTCTGGTGAGACCCCACTGAGACTGGTGAAGAAAGCAAGCGGTTAGGGTTTCTGAGGTGAATGCACCCCATGGTCTCTACACCCATTAGCATATCTCTGTAAAGAAAATAGCACAAGAGAGGTGGAAAGAAGGGAAAAAGGGGGAAATAAAAAAAATGAAAATGGGGGTTTTGGAAATACCAGGAGAGTGAGAGTGAGAGAGAGAGTAAGAATGAGAAGAGAAGAATAAAGGATATTGCTTTGGGGAATGGTTGTAGAGAGAGAGAGAGAGAGAGAGAGAGAGAGAGAGAGAGAGAGAGAGAGAGAGAGAGAGAGAGAGAATTTGGTCTCCGAAGAGTGGGAAGCGCGAGAAAGAATAGTAGGGGGGTTATGGGTTTTGCTGGGGTTTCAGTGAAGGGTGCGGTTTGCAACCTTAAACGATCCAATGTTTGCAACCTTAAACGATCCAATTAAGGTGCTCCTCCAAATTTTATCATAACAAATTGTTGTAAAAAAAATTTAGAATTATTTTAAAATCTATTTTTATATCTAATTAAAAAATTTAAATTTTTAAAAATAGTTAAAATTAAGTAGGTCTATAAATATAAAAAAATCTTGAAAATAAACAGTCTAGGTAATGTGTTTCAAGATACACTATTTTTTCTACTCAAAAACTTTTTTTTTCATATTCATACATCTCGATGTCGAGATGATCAATTATATGGTTTTTCAAAATTAAAACAACATTTTTTATATATTTTTAGGGTGATATGTGATCCTACATTTTAAGATTGCCACCTTATATAAACTTTTCCCTAGAGTGAAAAATATTATATTTTCACTTTTCAGGAACCCAAATTTTGGAGAGTGGCTAGGGTAATTAGGTGGACTTGTGGGTCGGTTGTCACTGCCAAGGCCCGAGTCTGGCCACTTAATCGGACCAGGCTGAGTAGGACTCGGTCCACATCTTAGAACCAGTGCTAAAAAAACTGGTGAGTCGATGCAAAACTGCCAGAGTCGACACAAGGTTGGCAAGTAATTGGTTCGATTCTCTCTCAAAACCAAGTTATTTTTGGTATTTTTCTGCCCTTTCTTTATACAATTGTTACTCATCCTCTCCTTGCTACAAAAATGTTGGATCAAAACCAATTTTGAGTGAGATATTATGATGAAAGCTCAATCCTCAGTCAGGCATTCAGAAAATTTCTACTTAAGTTATCTAGAAGAATTTCTGAAATATGTTTCAAAATGGACCGTTTAGATCCCTTTAACAAATACTAGTGTTATGTATGTGTGTCGTACGTGATATTAAATATTAATTATTAAAATAAAATGTTTAATCTTAAAATAATATTTTCTAAAAAATTTTTAATTACATGCTCTAAATCAGGAAGTTACATGAACAACAAAAAAAATAAACAAATAAATAAATAAAATATTGTGTAGAATAACTAAAAGAAAATGAAAATAAACACCCTATTTAGAGAGAAAGATCGTAATTACCTTCACTGGGGTAAAGCAAATATAGGAATCTTGAGAGAGAGAGGAAGCATTGATCCCCATTATAGCTAAATATATATATATATAAACTAAAAAAAAGGGTCTTGTGCTCAGTAATGACTTGAGCAGCTAGACAACATATCACTTATTCACATGAATTATACTCATGGTAGGTAGTATGAATCTGATTAAACACTTTTAGATATTAATAAATTTAATCCCTCTACGAAAGGTAAATATAAAATTTAGAAAAAAAATGAGAAATTTTATTGGTGCATAATGAAAGTTGAACAATAAAAGCGAAAAAGTAAAATATCTTGTTAGCTTTTTCTTTTCTTTTTTATTTTTTTTCCTTTCAATTTAGGTTTGATTTTGGATGTTAGAAAAATAAAGACAGAAAATACAACAATATATATAAAGAAAAAGCAATAAGGAATTATTTTCTTAGATAATTATAAATATAAGTTACATTATATTTTTAGAAAATCTTTTTTTCTTTGATAATATTCTCTCATACCAATTATATTTTTTACCTTAAAATTTGAAGTTTTAGGTAATTATTTTCATTTTTCTCTTTTACTTTTGTGGTTTTCGGTTAATAATTTACATTTTCAGTTGTAAATATATTATTGAGTTATGTAAATACCAATCTTGTGAATTTGGTAAAAAATAAAATTTAATTATATTATAAACCTATATAATTTATTTTCTAATATAATTGAATTGAGTTCTAGTTACATAATTAAATATATTATTTACTTAAATAAAAATTATCTTGGAAGTTTTAAAAGCTTAAAAAGTGAAAAAATGAATTAAAAAAAAAGAAATTATTTCTATGACATATCACAGAAATAAAAACATGATTATATTTCTTTTAGGATAGATGCATGGTCATACTCTATGCATAGGAGGTTACCAAAAAGAAAACGTTGTATGAAAGGAGAGGGAGAGACTTTTTAGAGAGAGAGAGAGAGGAGAGGAAGAGACTTTTTAGAGAGAGAGAGAGAGGAGAAGGTGTGAATATGGTGGGGAGAAAGAGTAAATTTCCTTTAATATAAGAGAAATGAAGATAAAATAGACACAATTTGTAAAGAGGGGGAGAGAATAAATATGAAAATAGTTTTTCATAAATATATGAGAGAAAAATATTAGAGCGAGAGAGAATCCATTGAGAGGGGAAGGAGAAAATATAGACAAATAGTTGGCTGATAAATATTCTATAACTATAGAAGAAAGAAAACAAAGAATTTACTGATTCGATCTTCATATAGGCTCCTACTAGATCATAGTTATTTGAATGCATTTCTCGAATTAGGTTTTGATTTTGGAAAGTGCAAAAAAGTAGAAACATAAAAAAAATTAAAAAAAAAAAAAAAAAAGAATAAGAAAAGAAACAACACTAATTAATAAGAAATAATTAAGAAGAAATTCTGTTTTATTTTTTCATTTGGTAATATAAAAATTATATTATATTATAATTTATATTTTTTAGAAATATTTATTTGAAAATAACTGTTTTTAGTAAATTATATTGTTTACCTATATAATTTGTATTTTCAATTAATTGTCTTTATCGTGTCTTTTTTTTTTGCACTCCCAGTTATATTTTTTGGCTAAATTGGTTGAAATTATATTACTAAATATATTTACTTATTAAATAAATATTCTTCTGAAAAATTGTGGTCAATATATTTACTTATTAAATAGATATTCTTCTGAAAAATTGAAGTCAATATATTACACCATTAGAGGTAAATACATTATAAGTAATATATTATTAACTAAATAATCATTTACGTGTAAGTAATATATGTTTAGTTATATTATGGTAAATATATTATTTTTTAGCAAATTAAAAATGTTGATTATTTACTTATGACCAAATAATTCCTTTATGAGAACAATTTTTTCTTTTTTATTTACAACTTAGGATTGGATTTTAGAAATTGCAAATATTAAATACAGAAAAATACAAAAAGACAAAGATAAGGAGACCCACATTATTAAAAACTATATTTTAATAATACCTGCAACGCATGAGCATGCTATTAGTACCATGCGAGAAGGAGGCCCACATTATTTTCATGATACGTGTCCCGCTATCTATTCTCTCTCTTTCTTAAAAACGGTTCAAGAGTTCTCTATTTTGAAAATTTTTAAGGGTGTGCTTTGCACAACCGTAAAATAATCAAAGTAAAGCGAACCTCCAACATTTGTCGCAAGATATAATTTCAGTGTCCAAAATTCCTAGAATAGCATGAGAATCTATTTTGAGACTTACAAACCCTTTTTTTTTTTTTTTTTTTTTAATATCCATCCATCTCGATGTCCAAATGATCAATAGATGTTTTTCGAACATCAAAACAACCTTTTTTAAGGGATTTTATAGGCGTACTTTAAATCTACATTTTAAGGGCTCAACCTTTTTAATTATAATTTTTTCTTAAAAATAATGAATCTTGTAACGCATTATCTGGACCATCCATTTTCAAAAATATTAATTCTTTATAAATGTGCTTAATCTGCCTTATTTTTTGGAACTTTAAATTTTACAATTAGAGAGAACAATAGATTTTCATATCATCGTACCGTATCATCATAAGCCTTTCCTCACCAACTAAATGTTTCAACATAGTTTAGAGGTACACCTTTAATGTTGATGCGTTATATAAACCACATATATTATATAAATTTAGTATATTCTAATTTGCATGTATGGAAATATGGCATTATACGCTTTTAAGACCATTTAGCACTAGCTCAAGGTCCCAATGTAAAAACCTGTGGGATGTTAGTAAGTCCTGGAGGCTTTGTCTTGACGCCAAAGTGCAGTCAATGGTAAAAACCTAGCCACCCAGTTTTACATCTAACAACTAAAGGCTAATGTAACCTCGTGGAAAGGCAAATGGTCTTATTATACACTTTTCCTTCCAAGAATTTTGATATTGTAAAATTATTATTTTCAAAAGTCCCATGCGAAACACATCCAATACATATGAGAGGGGGAAGGCATAGGGATAGTCCCACTACTCACAATTTGTGCACCCACACTATATATATATATATATATATATATATATATATATATATATATATATATATATATATATATATAGAGAGAGAGAGAGAGAGAGAGAGATTTTGCTAACAAAGCTACTCACAATGTGTGCACTCACACTAGAGAGATGGAGGGATTATGCTGGCAAAGCTCTCAAATTTTGGGAGCTGTAGCACAAAAGAAAAAGTACGATCATTACCATTGACTGTTCAAAAAAAAAAAAACAGATCATCTTTTCTGGTCATCTGTTCGCGTTCCTCGAGCAACATGTTCGGATAGGCATTCATCACATTAACAATTTCGTAAGATCACTATGTCAATAATCTAATAGTACATAGACAACTTCCCCCGATTGCACCACTCACAAGAAGAAAAGCCTCTCAGGAGGCTGAATGAAAGAGAACATGGACTCCCCAAACAACTCAAAGAGTGAAGCCAAAAGCCGACCCGCATCCATGTCATCTTTCCATGCCTGCCCTAGCACTTTGGAAGCATTTAGTGCGCCCCGCCCTGCAACCCCTCTCATGGGTCCCACACTATCGTGCTGGCCCCGTATTGTAGAAGAAGATGATGGGCCCACATGGCTAGCATCAGCTGAAGACATGGGCATGGTAACTGTGTCCCCGACTTGTGTTTGTGGTGGCTCTGTTTGGAAAGAGGTGGCCGAATTTGGAGATAGTAACCCATCAGTTGCCGCTTTCTTGAGTGGTGGCTGTTCAGCTGATTGATCAGGGCCCACCTTTCTCTTATCTGTGGGCCACCATGAAATATATCAGAGGTTTTTAAACATGATTGGAGTGTTAAACAACTTTCAGAAAAGAAAATATTGATCATATCTCATGGAGGAAGTATAACATGATCCATGCAGCATGCTGCTTAGTATGCTATAAGTAACATCAGCTGTCTCTTGTCTAAAGGAATTGTTGCTGCGAACCATTCCTCTGATTCAGGCTGCCTAAGTACGCCAGAGTGGAGGAACGGTTCATGTCAACTGCCACACTTAACATTGCACCAAGTATGGTGCCATCCACCGCATTCCACACTTTGTGCTCCACCATAAAAAAAAATTTCTTTCGAGAAACTCAAAAGAAATGTAATGGAAAAAAATCATGTTGAGGGTTACATATATTTGGTTAGGTTGGAGTTCCATCCATCCGATTGCACATTTTGTGCTCTACCGTTAAAACAATTTCTTTCCATTGTGTTGAGAAACTCGAAAGAAATGTCATGGGAAATAGTCATGTTGGAGGTCACATGTATTTGGTTAAGTTGGGGTTGACTTCTCCATGGTTGGATTAGAGATTTAGTTAGTCGTGGTGGAGTGGCAGTCTCTTCGATGCCTAATAACGAATACAAAAAAAATGCATGTTTATAAGAAGAATACCCGAATACAAATCCTAAACCAGTCTATAGATTGATAGAACTTGTAAGTTAATTTTCTCTTGGGAAACTCCATAATACTACCAAAACATGACAATATTCGCCTATTTTCTTTGCCTCATTTCAAAAGGGCACTTAAAGCACATCATATGGGGTCAGAAATTGGAGGGGTGATTTCCAATTTAACCCGACTATCAAAACCAAAGTAGTGTATCGGAAAATCAACTATTCGCAAGATACTGGGATTTCCAAACACCAATATCTCAAACTACCCTGTGAGAAACTAGTATCTACAAACATCAACATCTCACTAAGCAAATCATCGCATGAGACACTGGTGTTTTCAAACACCACTATATCAATAAGTAAATCACACTGAGAGATACTGGCATTTTTGGAATTTCTGGATACATGATACTTGTATTTTCAAATATCAATATCTCAAAGCTGTTAAATTTCACAAGATATCAATATTACAAATATTGTATGAATATCTTGCAGAGAGGTGTCAATAATAGAGCAAAATTGGATGTTGAACCTTTGACAAATTCTGACCCTCCATGATGTGCGCTTTGAGAGCTTAAAACTAGGGAAAATAATAGGTGAAGTGCTAAATGGTGCATCTCTTCGGGATGGTTTAGTAAGTTTACCTTTTCTATTTTGTGTTTTGCTTTAAAATTTTGCAAGTTTCATACATTTTATCAATGTTTTACCTTTTAAAATATCCCTCAAGTTTTCTAAGCATAACTCAAATATGCAATTCACCCAACAAATAATAATGTTCAGAGATGCAATAAAAGGATGTTTGTGACTATGGCTTGAACGAATGCTTCATACTACCTCTTAGAAAATTTGTACATGTCAAAAAACAAAGGATAATCTGTGCATATAGGTGTCCAATTACTTGTCTCTAGTCTAGTTCTGATACTATTCTCATAATTCAAAAAAGATGATAATCAACAGAAAAGAAACATGGGTGTGGATTACACAAATTTCTTACTTGGAGGGGTTGTGATCACAGGCCTTCCAGTCAACTTCCAGGCAGCATGGGAGGATGGAGATAATACATTAGGGAAATGTTTAAGGCGATCATATAAGCATTGACCTGATGCACGCTGGAGAAGACACAAGGCACATAATGAACTCATTATATATGCATCAAATAAAGAACGAAAAGTACACCATGATCCAAATGCATATGACATGGTGCATCCACCACCCATTCCTGACAAGAGGTAGTTTAGATTAACTGTAGCTGGGGCATTGTCTTGCTGGGTTCCGGCACAGTTAAATCTTCACAAGCCATCAGCAGGAATAGATAGCCTTTGTGGAGTACTATATAACACACTCCAATGGATTTCCTATAAATAATACGACATCATTTTCAGCTTTCAAAGAATCCCACATTAGATAACTGAAAAAGAAGGGACATGCAGCCATAGAAATAGTAGTAATCAAGGCAAAAGACAACAAAAGCAGATCATTTCAGATATGATGTCTTCCTCTAGCTTGTGTGTTTGAAGTGATTAGAAAAGCTGCTATCTTGCAATTGAAGAAAATATGACATCTCAAACAAGAAAGGCCTATACGCAGTTGAGATGATCTTTCTTCTAGTTACACTATAAATACTAGAATTGCAAGTCCACGTTTGGGGCTCAAAAGAGGGAGGACAGAAATGAACCAGTAGAGCACCATAAACCCTCCATGCTTCGTTCCTCTTCATTTCATTCTTCTGGTCCCCAAGCACATCTTTCTCAAGCAGCTGTAGAAAAGGCTCTAGATTTGGCAAGATCAACAATCGCACCTGCCAGACGTTGAAATCAGAGGAATTACAAGAGAATATTTGAGGGAAAGTAAACTATTATCCAAAGGACTATAAAAAACCATAGTTTCCATAGCACACTGAGGTCGTCAACCAATGAAATCATCAATGGTGGGGGGTGAGATCCACAAGAACAGGACATGACCCCAGAGGCAGGTCTTTCTCTCTCTTTGTCACCATTTATTTCACTGGATAGAGGGACTCAAATGACTACGGTTATTTCACAGTCCACTTTGGACCATACTTTCCAAAAGTTAAAAAGAGGTGAAGCAATAACAAAATGAAACAAATACCACACTAGGCCCCAATGCAGCCAGTCCTTGAATTGCGCCATAATGCTGAGTCCGTGCCTTATTTGGGTCCAAAAATGCATGAAGAAGTGTTCTTGTCACACGGGGCTGGAGATTATGATATGCATGCCCAAACCTAGAAAATGATCGTAAGTGAAACTGGAAAACAGATTCGCCCAAATGAGCAATAAAAAAAAATGTATGATCTGTAAGATAAAAAATAAATATAAAACAAGAGCTTTTCTAATCAAATGAAAGGAACAATCAAAAAGCCCTCTCCATTCTCCTCAAGAATACATGCAAACAATACATTTATTAATTAAGAAGCATCTAATAAAATGTGTAGTGAACCTTTCCTTACCTATTTAACAGAAGAACAACGCTGCACTTGATCTGGGGTTTTACATAGTACCGATCCAATATGGTTAAGGCTGCCTTGGTGTCAAGATTGGGATGGTAGACAACCGACCACACTAGCTACTTTTGCAATTGAGCAGGTAGTGAAGGCGCAGCGCCTCTTTATCCCATCTTTTACAATAGGAAAGAAAAGATATCATAAGGTCCTTTCTCCCCTATTGTACATTTTACAATGGAGCGCTCCAATAGTGTAAGAAGGGGCATTAAAATAAAATGAATAATGTAAAACTCCACTGGCAACCGAAGCCTAAAGAATAAATTCTGATTCAAAGACATCCACAAGCTATTTCACTTCTCAAATTTTTTAATTTATTAAAAACAAAAAATTGATGGGTTAAAAAAATTTTGGACCTCCACTAGGTTTATCCATGTCTCGGTCAAGCGGCCAACCCTGTCCCCCCCACCTTACCCGCCACCCCTGCCCTTCAGCTCCTCCACTCCAATCCCACCCCTCAGCTCCACCAACTTAACCTGTTCCCACCACCCCCCTTATCAGTGAGCCTGCCTTCGCCTATCGCCCTTATCCTCTATACCCCCAAAGTGAAAACCGCATTGCTCCCCCTCCCCTCTACGACCAATACTTACACCTCGTTTGTCCTCAGCCCTCCTCCCAGCCTAGTCTACCCCATCCCAACCTTCCCTCGACCCAAGCCCCCCTGCTTAGCTTTCCCCCATCTGCCACCAAATCATTCTCCCACCAGATTTCCCCTTACCGCCTCTCCATTGGGGGCAAGCATTCCTCTTACATTGCCCACTCCTTGAGGTTCTCTTTGGTGGGTAGTTTCAACCAGAGCGAGATGACATCAAAGGGGTATGTTCCTGGGCTGCTGACCTCTGGGATGAACGCAAGCTTTCAGTGGTGATTTGCTCTTCTCATTCCCTAACAAAACTAGGTCTCGCAAAGCATGTCTTGCGTCCACTCCCTTCTTCAAAGGTGTTGCCCTATCCCTCAAACGCAGGAAAAAAGATAATGGGGTCTTTTACATCAAAAAGTCTGGCTCTGGTTCACTGTCTCACACATCCATCTACAAGCTTGGCAAGTTGACACCTTCGCCCAGATAGGACAAGCTTGTGGCTCTTTTATTTCAGTTAATTGGAAATCCTCGGCCCACCTGCCTTTAGGCACTATCAGACTCTTGGTGGAGACCCTCAACCCCTCCCTCATTCCCCACGTCCTCTGGCAAGAGAATGACAGATTATTCTTGCAAACCAAACTCTCTTGATCCCAGGCGTCCACGTTTTCCAATCGTCATATCCAAGAACCTGAATTTGCTTCACCCTGCTATGGAGCACCATCCATGCCATTCTATAGTCCAAATGGCTGGACTACTATAGTTCGCAATCGCCGCTCCAAGAAATCCCTAAGCCGTCGATCTCATCATCCCATAGCTTAGTTTGAAAATTCGAGCCTCCTAATAGGGGCCTCTCAACCCACCTCCCATCTGCCCATGCTTCTGCTCCCTCGCCTACCTTGCCCTTGGAGCACCACATGACCACAGCCTCGCCATCCCCCTACTTGCCGATACTTGTCCCCACCTTTTCCACACCACCAGCTGCCATCCCCCTAGATAAGCCTCCTCACTCGCTTCACGTGACCCCTTCTCTCTCCTCCCAACTCTTCCCCAATCTTAACCCCTTGCCTTCGGGCACTCCCTCTTCATCCAAAGGTCATCCTGGCCTCCCTCCCAGTCATACCCCTCATCTGCCGTCCCTGACCCCATTCCTTTTTCTCCTTCATCAATCCCTAGGCCTGCTCCCCTTTCGACTGTTCCCCCTCCAGCTTGCCATGTCCAACTCCACCTACCTCGGTCCCTCTGCCATGCGCCATCTCCCCCCTCCATCTCTCCCTCTAACTCCTCATCATCCCCTTCTTCTTCCCTTTCTCCCAGGTCGTCTCTCTGCCGAACCCCCTTCCCATCCCAGCAAGTCATGACCTTCCCCTCTTCAGCACCACAACCGAAATTTGGTCCAATGCCGACGAACCCCCCTGCCGAAGGTCTCTTACCCAACTAGCAGGAGTTGTGCAACCCAGAGATAGCTTCTAACATCATAGTTACCCTTCAGCCTTCCTTGGAGCTCGACCAGCACCTGCTAAACCACCATAGGCCTGCAACACCGTCCCCCTTGCCCAAGCTCTCTTTTGCCCCATGCTCTCTGCCGCAAGCATGACCTCTCTCGAGACACCGATGCTATCCTCACCCAGGCCACCTGCGAACATGGTCGCCCCCCAAATGTCATCCAGTCCCTTCCTCTTTCTCAACCACTAGAGCTGAGTCTTTCTCTTCTATCCCGCCACCCTCACCTCTCCCAGCTAGTTCTCTCCCTTGCCCTCTCTCCTCCTCTTTGCCCTCCCCCCTCTAAACCCTTGGCCCATCCCTCTGTGTCTATCCCCAAGCTTCACCCCCTTCTTTCCGCCGCCCTTTCCTCTGCTCCCTCCCTCCCCTCTCAACCCTCGTCTGCACTTCTCTCAGCCTCCTCACTCATCTTATGCCCAACCCCTCTTCTCCCCTCAAGGCCTTTCCCACCTTCCTCGACCATGCCCCTTTTGTGGGCATCTACATGCTCAAGGCCCCCCTCTTACCTCGCCTGGGTGGATCTCTTTTATTGTATCTAAAGGAGTTGTCAGCCCCCCCTCCTCTTCTGATGTATGGCCAGCACGAATCCCCAGCTTCACCTCGACCATCCGCGTTTGCTTCCAGCACCTCCTGCTCCTCAAGAAAGTCCATGGATTCCAATTTTTTCAAGAACCTACAACAAGCATAGGGGAACATTTATAAGGTATACAAGGTCATGAGTTTGAAGATCAACGGGCCACCAAACGCCCTAGAAGCCTTCTCTAGGGCCGAGGCTCTTCCCCCACTTAAGAAGCCCCTTAAAGGTACATGTGAACTCTCCAATCTAGCATGGGGCATTAACCATGACAAAGGGGAAGCCTCTGCACCTTCTTTGCCTCCCGCTGCCTCAGCCCCCTCGCCAAGGCGTCAATCTAGGTAAGCCTCTAAGCGCACTACCACAAATAACTCCTCATGAAAGTGCTAACTTGGAACATTCGAAGACTTAGTCAGCCTAAAAAGAAAAATGCAGTTTGTGATCTTTGTAGCAAGCACTCGCCCTCCATGTTGACCCTAGTTCGCCAATTATGGGGATGCAGGCCTTGCCAATCGGAGGCTCCGGCAGCCATTGGGGCCTTTGGTAGCATCTGGGTCATTTGAGACTCCACAGTCCACTCCCTTACAGCATCTCAAGTCGTTACTTTCTCGGTCACTGGTATTCACCATGAACTCTAATGGTCTGGTTTGGAAATAAACCACGGTTTATGGCCCCAATGCGGACGACCTTAGAAACATTTTCTGGGAGCAACTCAATATTGTTGCCTCCCTGATTACTCGTGCCTGGTGCCTTGGAGGTGACTTTAACGTGACCAAATGGTCTTATGAACGCAATTCCAAGTCTGTTATCTACCCCAGCACGTTACAATTCTAGGACTTTATTTACTCCTCCAACCTTTTAGGCATTCCCATCCAATGATCCTGATTTACCTGACCAAATCATGTAGCCCAACCACCTATGATCATTGCCCTTTCGCTTCGAAATGGCATGGCTAGAGGAACCAAACTTTTCTTCCCTCATCCCCGGTTGGTGGGCTGCTTTCGGCTTCAGCGCAACCTTCAGCTGCTTAAATCGACTCTTAAAGAGTGGAGCAGTCAACTCCTTGAAACCTTCCGTACCCACAAGGAGGCCTTGCTTAGCTCCATTCAAATGTGGGATTCCAATGAAGAATCCAAAATACTCTCCCCTGAGAAGCGTCAATCTAGGGCCCAAACCAAAATGGACCACCATCTCCTCTTGAGAAAGGAGGGAATCTATTGGGCCCAAAGATCCAGAATCCAACGGCTCAAGCATGGGGACACTAATATTGCCTTCATAGACAGAATTGCAAACTATAGAATGCAGTATAACTCCATCTCCCATATCAAAGTAGCCAACACCATCTTAGATCAACCACCCCAACACCCCCCCCCCCCCATTGAACAAGCAATCTTTTCAGTTCTCAGTTTCTCACCAATCTTTTTTCCTTACCCCTGGCCCCAGACCCTCTATGGCGCCGATCACTCCTTCCTTACTCTCCTACCAAATAGAGCAACATGGCTGGTGGCTGGATTTCAAGAGGGCAAAATCTTCAACTCCACCAACAACCTCGGTCACGAAAGGGCCCCGGGCCCTAACAAATATCTTGTGGCCATTTTCAAAAAAATTGGGAGACTTTTTAGCCTAAAATCCTGGCTATCCTGGCCTTCTTTGCAGAATTTCATTCCTGTGGTGTCAAAAGCAAGGCCATGAACGCCACCTTCCTTATCTTGAACCCGAAAAAGGAGCCAAAGAACTCGAAGATTTCAGACCCATTAGCCTCATCAACAACTCCTACAAGATCCTTCCAAAGTCCTGGCCACCAGGCTTAAATCGGTCCTCAGTTGGGTCATAACCCCTTCTCAAGGGACTTTTGTTAAAGACCAGCAAATCCTCGATGGAGCCCTCATCGCCCACGAGTGCATCCATTCGCGAATCCTTTCCAAAATTCTTGGTGTAGTCATAAAATTGGGCTGAGAAAAGGACCATCTAAACTAGGACATTCTAGAAAGGACTCAATGTAGGATCGGCTTCTCACCCCATTGGAGACTATGGATGACTCTCAATTCTTTGTCCTTATTAACAACTCTCCCGTGGATTTCTTTCCTGCCCCTATGGGCCTTCGCCAGGATGGCCGCTTATCATCTTTACTCTTTGCAAACGCGGCTGGGATATTTAGTAGATCCATCTCCAGATTTTATTTCAACAGTTACCTCAATGGCTTCCATTCCTCTAGCCATGGTCCCATAATCTCCCATCTGCAGTACCAAGATGACACTCTACTTTTTGCAATGCTCGTTGGAACAAGTCGATTCCCTCCTTTTGTTTTTTAAGTGTTTTGAATTCACCACTGGTTTCAAGGTCAATTTGGCCATGACCAAGATGATAGGGGTCTGCACCGACCCTACATTGGTTTGTTCCTTGGCAAGGAGATTGGGATGCGTTGTTGACGGCCTCCCCTCCACCTACCTTGGTCTAACCTTGTGTTACAACTTGCCCAGATTAGAACAATGGCGCCATTTAGTTGATAAATTTGATAGAAGGCTAGTTGGTTGGAAGGGAAGATTCATTTCCTTTGCAAGAAGGAAAACCCTTATCAAAGCCACCCTTTCCAATATCTCGATCTTTCAAATGTCTTTATTCCATATGCCAGCCGCAGTCTCAGCCCGTTTGGAGCAAACCATGCAAAACTTCCTTTGGTCAGGGATGGAAGGCCACAATTACTACCTTATTGCATGGGACAAAGTTCGCTCTCCCATTACATAGGGTGGGCTGGGCATCGAGAAGTTGAACCTTGCCCTGTTAAGCAAGTGGTGGTGGAGATACGCCACTCAATCTGATCACCTTTAGGGGCTAGTAATTTGCTACAAATATTGCCACAGCAGGGACGACTGGACCCTCCTTGTAGGACCTCAGGCAGGATCTCAAGTATATGGAGGTCCATTCTTTGCAGTGTCCTTTCTTGCCAATATCCACTTTCATCCTCAAGTGGGAGAAAAAATACACTTCTGGAAAGACCTTTGGCTTGCCTCTACCCCACTGTGTAAACTATTTCCTCAGCTTTCAAGCCTGACAAGGAATCCCCAAGCTACTGTGGATGATTACTTCCCTCTTGGCAGTCCCGTGAGGTCTTGGGATCTTGATCTCTACAAAGCCCTCCAAGACCATGAGATCAAGGAGTTCACAGCCTTGTCCACTCTTCTCGATCAGGTCTTCCTTCCCCTCTCAAGTGAAGATGAGCTGATTTGGGCTCCCTCCCCCTCAGAACCTTTACCGTGGCCTCCAAGTATTAGAAGATCACTTCCCCTCCATTTTTTCCTCCCAACCCCCCTTCCATTGCTACCAAAGCCTGGTTCCTCTTAACCCACACACGCCGCCCCCCCCCCCCCCACCCCCGGGGTCCCTCCCCCCTCAGAACCTTTACCGTGGCCTCCATGTATCAGACGATCACTTCCCCCCCATTTTTTCCTCCCAACCTCCCTTCCATTGCTACCAAAGCCTAGTTCCTCTTAACCCACCCACCCCCCAACTTCCAAAAAAAAAAAATTCAGATGTTTACTTGGATTGCGCTGTCCCACAGAGCCCTCACCATCGATCAAATCCAAAGAAGATGCCTTCCCTTAACCAACATGTGCACTTTTGTGTATTTCAGTGAGGAAACTAATGAGAACGGAGTTGGCGTCACGGTGGTAGCACCACTTGTGCCCCAGCTAAGCTCTAGGCTTCCATTCTCACCTAACGCATTCAAAACCACTAACGATTTCAAAAACAGGAAGGGGCTCGTCATCCCCACTGAATTACCCAAAAAAAAAAGCTAAGGAAACTAATAACCATCTCTTCCTCCATTCTGACTTGCTAGCACCCTTTGGAGCACATGATTACACCTTTTTAATTGGACATGCATTACCCCGATGCCCATTCCCCACCTTTTTCGAACCTCCCTCTCTCCCCCATGGTCCAAAGCTCGACTCTACCTATGGAGAGCTTCCATTGCTGCCACAATTTGGATTACTTGGATAGTGGGTAATAGCAGAAACTTTAGGGGGGGAGAGAAGCAAGGCCCATTGCTGCTCTGAGAAGATCATCGAGCTCGTTATCTTTTGGGCCACACACCATAAGACTTTCAAGAACTTCTCTCTCTCGGATTTCCTTCAGAATTGGCAAGCCATGCAGAATCTGAGGCCATACAGAATCTCTCGTGCCTCTTTGTGGAGACCTCCCGACATAGGCACAATCAAACTTAACTTCGATGGTTGCTCTCTTGGCAACCCAAGCCCTCCAGGTATTGATGGAATTTTCAGAACTCATAATGGCAACATTCTCCTCTACTTCTCCTCCCCTATCAGCCATGCTGACAGCCCGTTTGCTGAGGCCCTAGCTCTCCTCATTGGCCTTAGAAAGTTCAATCTCGAGCTGGGGCAATGCATTGGCCCTCGAAAGTGACTCCAAGAGCACATTACCTGGCCTCAGCCATTTCCCCCTGCCCATGGCATTTGGACCATCTCTTTGATGAAATTTTGAACATTACCAGCTCTCTTAGCATCTCGTGGAGGCACGGATGGAGGGAAGCTAATACTCACGCTGATCTCATAGCTAGGGAGGGAACTTCTAGCAACCTTTCAGGGGGTTCCTAAGCGCCTTTTTGAGCTACTGAAGCCCTAATTGTTCTTACTCCCACATGTGATACATTGTATAGGGTTCCTTTGGATTTTTTGGGCCCCTAGAGGGCTTTTGCATAGGGCTCCCAGTTGTTTCGGGAAGCCTATTTTTGGTATACCATTGTTACTTGTAACTTTCTTTTACTTAAACAATACAGTTAATAGTTTCAAAAAAAAAATATTTATTTAGTTCTTTATACTGATCCAACTGCTCTGTCCACTGTATACTTGACCAGCCGCTTTGCTTGTTTGATGGACAGCCTGATTTTGACTAAATTAACCTCATATAACCAAATGACCTAAAAAAATTAAATCCACATCATGTACAAAGGAATTAGGAGGAAATTAAATGCCTTTAAACATAGTATGATGGCCAGGATTGCAAATTATTGTCGGTAGACTACATATGAAGAACACTTTCCAAATAAACATTGTGTCACAGTATTTTTGCATTTGAGAGAGATATAATCCCAACCTACGCTTAAGTAAATCGACATAGCAATTAAAGTTGGATTTCTCACCTTCTGCATATCAATGCTACCAGACTTGCCGTAAAGTCCCGAAGCTTCCAGTGGTTGTCAGCAAATTTGTGGCCCAACCTTTTGGCAACAAGGCAGGTGATTACACATGGCATCAACTGATGTAGCTGAGGAGAACATAAATTTTGTCAAATAAAAAAAGCAGCAGCAACAACAATTCAATACCAATTGGCTCAGTTTTTTGGTAAAATACTAACTAGGTCATTCATGGCAGAGAAATCGTCACTAAATCAGAATGAAGAAGAGAGATTGTGGGTAAAGCCAAAAAAAGCCTTACATAAACGGCAACCAACAATTTGTAAATATTAATGTCTCAACTGAAGAAAACAATTGGTATAAGCGGTAATTGGCTAGTGCACTAATTTTCAGTCGTTTGGTGGCTAAATGTTCAACTTTTGTCTCCTAAAAATATGATGGATTAACAATTAAAGTGCCTTCTAAGATGTTCATGCATATCAGGCTACGCCTATAAGTTGGATCAATTGTTATTGGATGGTTTCATTGAAAGAGAAGGCTCTGATTTGGAGTTTTAAGAGATACAGACTGGAGAAGAGGATGAAATTTATAATGCTCATGTGATTATCATTTTCTCAAAGTTTAAGCAAGTGTTTTTCTTTTGTCAATATCAAAACAAATTTCCAAAAGATAGGGTTTTCTGGAGAGGACATGTTTTCTATGCAAGTGGAATGAAGCAGACATGTGGTAGAGCATCTCGACATCAAAGAGATGGAGGCCATGGAGATGGTTATAGAATGGGAGGAAAAGTTCCATATGTAATGCAGTAGTGTCTCTGTGAGCCCATTTCAATCATACGACATACCCTTTGGATACAACCCCAAGAACGTGAAGGAGCCCTTTACATCTGGGTTTTGTGGGTTGAACACCAAGAATTATGATGATAATGTAA
Source organism: Amborella trichopoda (assembly GCF_054954075.1). Classification (NCBI taxonomy): domain Eukaryota; kingdom Viridiplantae; phylum Streptophyta; class Magnoliopsida; order Amborellales; family Amborellaceae; genus Amborella; species Amborella trichopoda. The sequence continues at coordinate 30,503,182 of NC_142345.1, read as the reverse complement.
TGGACAACAGACTGAAATTCCTTTAGTCAACAGGTTCACAAGCATTGCATTTTAAGGACATTTGCTTAAGAATCATCAGTAATGGGGCAAAGCGATGTTGCACAATGGATCCCAAGTTTATATCCAACAGCTGAACTACCCAAAAAAAGTTTTTTTTTTTTTTTGTCTCCCTAAGTATTTCAAGTTCCACTTCACAAACTTCAAATGACAAAGGAAAAAGATGAAAGTTTTAAACAAAGAAGAATTCTGAAATATAGACCAAGATGACTCTCAACCTTGAGATCAATTAGACAAAAGAAGAAGAATGTGGAACAAAGGAAAAACACACCTTTAGGAAAGAAGTTTAACATCAAGACCAAATAAGCATGAGGAATTTTGTACAAGTCAGTGTCAAAAGTATTTTATCACATTTAGTTCTATTGAGCAAGCAAAAAATTGAAACAAGCACGAATACATAAATCAGATCAAATCATGCTGGAATAGTCTGAATAGTCTAACTTCTCAAAAGAATTTGTACAGGAGATGTCATGAAATACAGCGTTCACAATAATAGTGATAAAAAAGCCGAAAAACTAAATGCTATTCCTTTTCATGTACTCATAACAAGTAGAGACTAACTTACATAAGGTTCAATGTGTATGTGTGGATTTTGCAGAAGACTCCTGACCACACGCATTAGAGCATACAGAAGCTGGAACTCATTCAAACTTCTAGTTACCTGCTAAAGCATGTTAAAAATGTTCATCTAAGATATTTGATCTGACAATTCATTTCCATTCAATTTTAGATGAGCTCATAATTACCTCATCAGCAATGAAGTATGTGAAATAAGGAACTAAAGGATGAAGTCCTGAATCTGTCGCCAAACTCACTAGAGCTTCCTTGAAGAGCACCGAATCAGATCCCCCAACAATAAGCTCAGTGATTTTATCAAAATACATCTGCACAATAAATGATACAAGGCAAAATAAGCACTCATATTGGAAAATGTCTGTTAAGATAGTCAAACATGAAAAATGAATTTATTCAATGATTAAGAGCATTAGGGATTCAAACTTCATAAAACCTAACGATAATATCTGTATTTTATTCAAAAAACAATGATAATGTGTGTATTCACCTGGAGCTCTCTAGAAAGGACATGCTTAACAGGTAATTTGATATCAACAGGAAGCCCATCCTCTTTATGCTCTGACTTTTTGTGTTCTGAAGGAGCTACAATTACTAAGATAGAGAAGCAACCAATTAGTTTGATTTAAATCAGGAATAGTGAAATTTACACAAAAGAAAATTCATTCCAATTCAATAAGCTATCAATGATCAAATTAGCAAGTCTTTGTATAGAAACACAAACCAAGCCTCATCAAAGATCCTATCTGGCATGATGTTTTCAGATCATGAGTCATGACAAACTGGTAACAACTAAATCCTGTTGCCTTTTCTTTGTTAATGGATGAGTTTGTAAAATTTGAAGTTTCACACATGAATGTGAAGATGGGATTTTTAACGATAAAGAAGAATCCACAGCTATTTCATTGTTTACGGAATATGTCTTCAATAATAATGCATGAATGTTATGCAAAACTCTAGAGCACAGAAAAATACAGAGTTTCAAATCTCAATGATGCTTTCGTCATTGCCCTTTGTTCCCTTAAATATTGCATATATAGTTTTGCAGGAAAAATCCTTAGTTTCTTCCTTTTTGGCTCGATGCTCTCAGCATCTCATAGTATGAGTGTTAAGAGACGTCAGGGTGCTTATCTAACTTTTTTTTTTTTTGGGAGAGAGAAGGTTAACTCAGGGTGGTTATCTAACCTTCCTAAGATTTTTGTGCCCATGAGAAGGATGAGAATGACCAGAAAGTAATTTATACCCAAAAGAAAAGAATGACCACAATGCCCCTCACTCTAGGGAACTTTCAGTGGAATCCTCAAGTGCCACCAGAGGCAACCTAGATGCCTGCTTGGAATGCTTCTACCAGAGAACACAAGAAGAGCCATAATTTTTTGCCTCAACAAGAAATTGTTGCCTAGGAGCTCACCTAAGTCGCCTTTGATAACAGAGACTTCCTCAAGAAATGCATAGCTAATGTCACTGACTTAAACGCAACATCTGAAAAATATTCTCATTATTGATGGTACTTCCTCCTAATAGCAAGCACAGTAAGCAATCCAAATGACAACATTAGTTTACAACTTGCAAGAAGTCACAAATGAGAGAGGTAGAATGGTGGCAATAAAACACATCATTCAAATCCTAGCAAAAAACTAAGTATAAAAAAAGAAGTTTAGAAAGAAACCATCTACTGTAGCATTTTCTGGAATAGCAGGTTGTATTCCTTCAATTGCTAGCCAGTGGGCGACAACGGCAGTATCAAGGGGCGCCTTTGGTAGAGGAGCATCAATCACCTATAACAGCATTTTCAGCAAAAAATATTTATGCATGGAACAAATTCATGGCCTACAAATGAGGGCACTGATCTCACATCTTTGAACTCCACATCTTTGTCATCAACATAGAATAGATCTTTATGGCCCGCAGCTCTCTTAAACCGTAAAGGATCACCCGAAGCAAATCCATAAATTGGCTAAGACAAGGAAATTGAAATATGTTAGCAAAACAGACAGTCCACAATAATAGAACTCTTCAATATACAAATTTCAATATCATAATGATCTGCCTATAATGTTTAGAAGTAGTAAGGACATCCGGAAAAGAACAAAAATAAAATGTTTGAAGAACATACTTTTCTTTCAGAATATTCATCCTGCAAAACCATGAAATGTTAGAAGACATTTAGTTCACAATAAGTGCTGCAATGGATACGTACAATATCCTACTTTGCAATCCTTTAAGGCTGCTATACTTGTTTTTGACAAATGTGACTCCCAAGATTATAATGTATTTAACTGGAAATTAGAGTTCCCACATTCATAGCTCATATATAATGCAAGGAATCCAAGATTCAGCATTCGCCATCAATAAGATATTCTTTCCGTGGAGTGTAGAAGCCTCTAGTTAGCAAATGCCCATTGATGTTAATTCAAAGAGAAAGTACAATATAGGCAAATGGTGTACTGGGTGGGGTGAATGGTGCATGGTTATGGCACACCACAGGGGTATCCGCATCCATTCCCTAAGAAGGATGGCAGAAATAAACAAGAGTTTCCTATGAACAAAATTCACACTAGTACAGTTTATCTCCACCATCCATTTAAGGAAATGGATGGTGGATGTGATCATGATGTATCGCATGTTTTATACAAATGTTGACTGATATACTTTTCCTTATTCAAATATGTTTGTTCAATCACTCAGAAACTTTATACAAATGTTCGATATGCTTTTCCTTATTTAAATATGCTTGTGCAATCACATTTTCCTTTCACCCATTAGTTCCTTATCCCGGTATCAAAGGGGAGACTCGACATGGTCCACCGCTTTCATTGATTGTTCCTTTGACCAAAAGTAGTCATGCCTACGAAGTGCCTCCCCCTATGTGGTTAGAACAACCTTGTCAAATCAAAGTAGTTTCCCTCCAGCTCCAACTACTGCACTCTACTTTGCTGAGCATACAGTGTGTAGTTTTTATTGCGATCCCTGTGATGAGTGAATGGAATCAAGATTTCCAATATATTGCAACTTATAAGATCTCAGTCATTGCCTGTGAGTTCCATCTAACTTCTCATCGGCTTTTCTTATATGACACCCAACCATGAGATGCCAAAGAAAGCAATAAATATGAGTCACAAGTTCTGCAATGTGTTTTACAAATCATACTTTATTGCTTGCCACATGTTCACGAATTCAAGACTAAAGAATAGGGTAATCCTCAAGAAATCAAAATTAAAAGATCAACTTATTTGGGAAGTGGCCCCCACATGTGGGACATAATTTGTGTTCTAAACAATGTCATAAATTGAATTATATCCAGCTACTTCATTCTCAAAAAAAAAAAAAACTACATTTAGCTACAAGGAAGGTAAAATAACAAAGCAAATCCTTGACATTGACTTTAGAAAGCATACATGTGTTCAGCAGTTAGGCAGTTAAAAGCCACCGCATGCTCAATGATATTATTAAACAATTAGTAGCGGCTCTGCTAGTGGTACCAGTTGTCGATGTTGATGTGATAGAAAAGTGCTTCATGTTCAAAAAACCTCACAGATCTAATGCAAATAGCACATACTCAAGAGACCATGCTAATCTCAAGTCAAATGAGAATGTTTTTTTTAAAAAAACAAAAATGTTAGGGTTTGGCACACACTCAATAGAAAAATCTATCGCAAACTACAATCTTTGGCTTTTCTATTAAAACCCTCTGTGGGCTGGGCACGCACTCAATAGACAATTCTAGCTCAAACTATAATTTTTGTTTCAAAAACTGTCATGGAATTAATACAAATACCCCACACTCCAAATGATCCCCAACATACTTTTTTTCTTCTTTCCTTTTTATCGAAACCAATTGGGAATTTAACTACTTTAACAAGGGTAGAGCCCACTGAAAAGACAATTCGAATCCTAACTCCAAGTAGAGTTTTTTGTTTCTGAAAAACAGAATATGGGTTTCACACAAATAGCACAAACTCAATAATCAATTCAAACAGTAACCCCAACTAGATTTCTATGCTGAAACTTGAAAGGAATAACTTAAATTTCCCCTTAATTGCCATTGTAACCAAATTAAGCACGATTATAATCATGAAAAGAAAAAATCAAATACATGCAAACCATCATATCACCTCCACATTTCTCAGGCTAAGTGCACTATCCACATCCTCTGCGGTCAGCACAGTCCTCTTTGAATGACGCATACACTTGATAGCTTCCTACAATTTCACATCAGTTACCATTAGCTTTATCAATACTTATATATTCATGAAATTATTATCTGCACAAAAAATGTGGTAGAAATATAAAAAACACATATACGATGGAATTTCCACTCATATAAAAAAGCGGCGATAGCAAAAAATGGTTGTAAATCGCTAAACCAGAAATTACTGTAAAGCAGATAAAAAATATGAAAAAAAAAAAAAAACAAAAAAGGAAGGAAATTTGAAGTAAAATGTGATCAAAATGCCACAATTTTTATATTCCACCATATGGCAGTAACAATATGCAGAAAAACAATTTGAAGAGAATTCAAGGAAGGAAATAAGAAAGGAAAACAAAAAGAAAAATTATTCTCAAGAAAACCTGCATAATTTCACGGATTCGATACTCGACATCTTTGGCAAGTTCCACAGCAACATCAGGCGCCAAATTGTTGATGCCAACGCTCTGAGCAATTACTTCTATGTTCTCCTTTGGAATGATACTCATTTTCTAGAAAAACAGTCTCTGAAAGGGTCACATAGGCTTTACTAAATTCCTAGGGTTTCTTCAGAGCCATTAAAACATCTTCAAGGAAACAAGGCATACAAGACATGCGATACGAGAGTTCACAAGCACTGGTTCTCTTTACAACGTTAAAGTTCCGCAAAATGAAAGAAAATAAGACCTTGTTACCGAGTTTCAGGAGCACAAATTCTGAGCGCTACATGAGAGCGCGTACACTATGCTCCCGCGGGAGAATAGTGTACACTTGCTTCCTTGGTGGGAGTTAGAGAAGAACTTTTGCCATTTGAAATTTTGATATTCAAAAACCACAGGATTGTAATATTAATATATTTAGACTATAAGTTTTCTTTTGGGATAAGTATTTAGATTATAAGTTATCAAACACTTTTTTAACTTAAAAAATACATATTATTAGAAAAAATTTATTTTCCCAAAAAAATTAGGAAAAAGTTATATAGGGTTGTAACTTTAAATGTAGAATTAAAGGTGCATCTCAAAATCCATAGGAAAATATTGTTTTAATGTTAAAAAACCCTCTAATTGATCATCTCGACATCGAAATGTATGAATATAAAAAATAAAAAATAAAAATATTTTGAGCCTAAAAACTTTTTCAACACATTATCTAAACCGTCCATTTTTAAGAGTTTCATATGTTTAAATATCCATTTGATTTTAACAATTTTTGGAGTTTAAAAATTTTATAATTACATATGAAAATAAATATTTAGATAATCTTAATACTTTTTTACACCAAAATTATATGTTATAATAAAATTTCGAGGTGTGCCTTAATTGGATTGTTTAAAGTTGCAACCTTATAGAAACTACACTTATTACATTATTCAATGTCATGTTCCGTTCAGGGTTCAGGGGTTAGAGCCCCTCACCAAATCATTAGAGGATCAAAAGATCTCAGTCATTTTATATTAGATTCAAAAAATAGCTTCAAAAATGCACAAACTGTCTACTTAGGGCCCCTTTGGTTCTATGGATTCAAATTTCCAAGAATCATTTTTTTTTAGAAAAGCTGGGTCAATCGTGTTTGGTTCACTTGGAATTGACATTTATGTTGGAATTGACATTTATGAGGGATTCGTAAGTATTCATTTTAAGCCTAAATTTTGGAAATCTCAATTTCATCAAAATAGGTGGAATTTTCGTTTTATGGAAATGACCCATTTTGCGGCTAAAGAACAAAAAAAATATTCAAATTTTAGAGAAGGAAACTATATCAAATTTAGAGAGAGAAAACATATTAAAATTTTAGAGAGGGGGATGGTATCAAATTTTAGAGAGAGAAAGCATATGAAATTTTTTAGAGAGAGAAAGTACACGACATATTTTAGAGAGAGAACGCATACAAAATTTTTAGAAAGAGAAATATATATGAATTTTTTTAGAGAGCGAAACTATCTCAAATCTTAACTTTTAGAACTTTTAGAGAGAGAAACTATATTAAATTTTAGAGGAACTATTTAAAAATTTTTAGAAAGAAGTATCTCAAAATATTTAGAGAGAAATTATTTCAAATTTAAGTTTTAGAGAAAGAGAGCATACTAAAATTTTAGAGACTAGAAATTATATCAAATTTTAGATAGAGAAACAACTTGAAATTCTTTAGAGAGAGAATCTATCTCAAATTTTAAGTTTTCAAGAGAGAAAATATCTTCAAACTTTAAAGAGATAAACTATATCAAATTTTAGATAGAGAAAGTACCAAAAATTTTGAGCGAAAGAGACAATATTTAAAAAAATTTGGATAGAGAAACTATCTCAATTTTTAAGTTTTAGAGAGAGAGTATTAAATTTTAGAGAAAGAAAATACTTGAAAATTTTAGAGAGAAAAACTATCTCAAATTTTAAGTTTTAGAGAAAGAAGATATCTTAAAACTTTAGGGAAAGAAACTATATCAAATATTAGATAGAGAAAGTACTTGACAATTTTAGAGAGAGAAACTATTTTAAAAAAATTAGATAGAGAAACTATATCAAATTTTAAGTTATAGAAAGAGAATGTATATTAAAATTTTAGAGAGAGAAATTACCTGAAAATTTTTGAGAGAGAAATTGTCTCAAAATTTAAGCTTTAGAGAGAGAGAGAACATCTCAAAATTTTAGTGTGAAAAAGTACCTAAAAAGTTTTAAAGAGAGAGAAACTATCTTAAAACTTTTTAAAAAAAACTATTTCAAATTTTAAGTTTTAGATAGAGAAAGTACCTTAAAATTATAGAGAGAGAAGCTATATCATATTTTAGAGAGAAAACTACCTGAAATTGTTTAAAGCAATAAACTATCTCAAAAAATTTATAGAAACTCAAATTGTAAGTTTTAAAGAGAGAAAGTATCTCAAAATTTTAGAGAGATAAACTATATCATATTTTAGAGAGAGAAAGTATATAAAATTTTTAGAGATAAACTATCTCAAATTTTTTAAAAAGATAAATTATTTCAAATTTTAAGTTTTTGAAACAAAGTGTATTAAAATTTTAGAGAGAGAAACTATCTCAATTTTTTGAGAGAGAGAGAGAGAAAGGATTTGCATTTCCAATAAAAAGATATTCCAGGCAATCCAAATTGGGAATTTGTATTTTCTTGATTTCTTCCCGATGCGATCCAAACTGCGTACACTAGATGCCAATAAATCTCAATTCCAAGATTGATTTTTCCCATGATTGAAAAATACATGGATCAAACAGCATACACCAGATGCCAGTAAATCTCAATTCCAAGATTGATTTTTTCCATGATTAAAAAATACAGGGATCTAAATGGGCTCTTACGGAACCGATATTTTAGTAATTTGACATACCTAGAACAAACAAGGTACTCTCATCCTTTGTTTAGAGCCTCTTAAGTGAGTCAAAGTTCTAAAATTTCCCGACATGTTACGTTCTCAATTATTAACAAAGGCAATTTTTTAACATATTTTTTAGTAGGTGAGTGAGTGAGATTCTTCAAAATTGACCCTCTAATGTTGATTGTGATGTTTTATCCCCTATAATTTAGAAAACATTACATACATTTGTACGTAAGGGTGCGGTTTGTATAGAGCCTAGGCTCTAACAATCAAATTAGAGCCTACCTACCTTCAAGTAGTATCGACAAATGCAGTTTCAATGCTGGAAATCTATGTTATAACCTTAAAATATATTTTTATCTTTATTTATAAAGTTTAAAGCTTCCAAAATAGTGTAGATCGACAAATCTATGAAAACTTGAAAATATTGAAAATTGACAGTCCAAAAATGAATTACAAAATACACTATTTCCAAAGCTTAAAATCCATTTTTTTCTCCTCTCAATACATCTTGATGTCGAGATGATCAATTTGAGGATATTTGGGCATCAAAACAACCTCTTATAATGAAATTTTTGAGGTGGGCTCTAATTTGATTATTTAGAGCCTCGGCTCCATATAAACTTTTCCGTATCTTGTAAATACCCTATAATTTTATAAGTCGTCGTGAGACCTTGAATAACATTTCCCCTTTGTTTTTGAAGTTGGCTGGTTTGAACACCATATTTCTCAAAATTTAGGGGCCTCCTAATACTTTGGATATCATCCAATAGAGTGAATAGAGAATGTTTTTGCGGAAGAGGACTATCATACTTTAAAACTTAATGAAAGAATCGTTTTTGTGAAACAGTCCAAATTTAAAACATTTTATAGTTATACTTACACAAGAATTGTACTCTATGAAAGCAAGAGCCGGAAAGAAATTACGATCTGTACCTTTTGTAAGGATTCATGAAAGGGGAAAGTTTATATAGAGTCCAGGCTCTAAACAATGAAATTACAGCTTAATACAAATTTCACTGGAAGTGGTTGTTTTGATGCTCAAATATATTCAAATTGATCATCTCGACATCAAGATGTATATACATGAGAAAAAGGTGGATTTCAAGTTTTGAAAGTAGTGTATTTTGTAACACATTGTTTGGACTGTCAATTTTCAAGATTTTCGAGTTTTTATACATCTGTCGATCTATACTATCTTTGAAGCTTTAAAGTTTATAAATAAAAGTGAAAATATGTTTTAAGGCTATCAAAAAGATTTCCAATATTGAAACCACATTTCTTGATACTATTTAAAGGTAGGCTCTAATTTGATTGTTTAGAACCTAGGCTCTATACAAACCTCATCCTTCATGAAAAGGTCAATAGTTGCCTTTTGGGCACTTAGCCATACATGGAATTTGCTCTTTTAGTTTGATAAGAGTATAGGGGATCTACACCGGGGGCGGGGGCGGGGGCGGGGGCGGGGGCGGGGGTGGGGGTTGGGGGGGGAGGAGGTTGCCTATCTACACTTGCTCCTAACACGTCTAACATGGTGCTTAAATTTTCTCCTCCTCTAGTATGGGTATAAACTATACAAAGGCCTCTTCCTTTGGTTATATCTCCATCTCCTTTTTTACTCAACAAAAATTCTATCCGTCACCCAACCACATTTTGAGGACTTATAGAAGTACCTTTGATACTGGTATAACCCTTAATAGAACAGAATGATAGATCAGGATTTGTGTAGCCGGCCCCAATTAATTGGAAAAAAAGCTCTGATGATGATGATAATGATAAAAGAAATACCTCTTATAGTGTCACAGGCCATTCTACATACAACGATATTTTGAAATACTTCAACTAGGCTACATGTGAGGTTTCCAACAACTTTTTTTTTCTTTTTTTAACATATATCTAGCATCTGATGTTTGTACAACAAGATCCACATCTCCTTTGCAAGCTCCATAATAGGAAATGGTATATTCCATTTAAGAAAGCCCTTTGTCTAAATTGTTTTCAATGAGCAAATCAATTATTTGTCATTGGGGATCGCACATTTATCCTCTCAGACCTACTAATTGGTGGACCTGAGAAGCATTTCGTCTAGGTCCCAAAAAGGACATTATATAGATCATATTAAAAGGATCAATTATTCTGAAATTCAGATCCTTTCTAATTCCAAATGTTGACTTCGTTTGGAATTTTGTGAAAAAATTATTAAATTACCTAGGTAAGTGGAAATATTACATTATTGCCAACTAAACGAAAAACTCTACTGCATTGTTATTTTTTCTTTTATTTTACTTGCAATAAATAATTCTACCTCGAAAGAAAAACTTAACAATAACTCCGGTCATTGGGCTAATTATTGGTGGAAATTGAGTGGAGTATGAATATCAAAGTTATAAAAACTCAATAGATAATGAACTTAAAGAGGTACCTCCCAAACTTAAAGGAGCATTTAGTAGAGAATGGCCTCGGGCCTTGGCTATAGTATTGTCAAGCCCCATGGTGAGGTCTCTGTCTCCATTCTCACCAAAAGAGTAGGGGCCCAAATCCCCACTGACTTTACCACTTTGGGAATATGGTTGAGGTTATTAGAAACTGTATTTCTGTATATATGGGCCATAGGCCCCCATAGAAGATCATTTCATAATACTGCAAATAACTCTCCTTTTATTGATTAATAAAGAATATACCAGACCCCGTATAAATATACGGCTAATAACAGTTCTGGATAGACACCAACACTTATTGATAATTACTAACTAATCTTATCATAATCCTAGACACCTAAGAGATATATACCTATGCATATAGGTATCCATACTGATATGTATTCATTATGTATTCATAATGATGTATATCAATATAGATATCTATAGGCTAACATTCCCCCCCCAAACTCAAGATGCTTTTACACAAAGCAGATGTAGTTTGAACAATAAGTTGCATAAATGAACGAGTTTGATCTTTAAGTCTTCACGTGCATGGCGTGGCCGATAGAAACAGTGGTCTCCATGCTCAGATTGCTTGAACAATAAGTACAGATTGCTTTAGCAACAAACACAGATTGCTTGAACAACAAGCACAGAAAAACAGCAGACCTCAGGAACAGACGACCTTCAGAACATCTAGGATCGAGTAATGAAAAACTCTATCAACAGCAGACAAACAGACCTTTGAAATATCCGGAATCGAATAACAAAAAACTCGATCAATAGACATGATTGAATAATGGAAAACATGATCATTAAACATGATCGAGTAACAAAAAACACGATCATCAAACATGATCGAGTAACGAAAAACTAGATCATCAGAAAAGATCAGAGTGGCTGATGAGAGTTCAGACAGATCATCTTGAGATCAAGATCCAGAGGCGAAACAAAGAGGGGCGATTTTCCAGATAGAGCAAATCCGTCATTTTTATAAGCCATTTTTTAGAGGTGAATTTTGGAAATTAATGATTCTAAAAAACTGACGCCTCGAACAGAGCAGTCTCGCATAACACCAATTCAATCGGCCTCCAAAACAAACAGGATCGAGTAACCAAAAATAACTTAATCATCACACATGATGGAGTAACGGAAAACTTCATCATCGAATAGGATTGAGTAACAAAAAACTCAACCATTAAACATGATTTAGTATGGAAACTTGATCATCAATCAAGATCAAGAAATTTGATCATCAAACATGAGGCACTTGGAAGAGCCAGTAGAAGTCAGCTGCGGATCAACAAAAACAATTGGACTTTAGATTCAAAGTTGAGAATAGTACGATCCAAAACAGATCAAAGAGTCGAAACACAACTCGGCAGAGACAGATCAGAGGGAAGACAACAACAATGGTTTGCCTTTTATAAAATAGTAAAGAACTTAGAGGTGCACTTGCTCAAGGTGCACTTTTTGCACGTGTAGAATAAAAAAGAGGATGCCCAACAAAAGAAGGAATTTATCTAAATAAAGATGTTTCCATCTATCAAATGAAGGTAGGCTTTTTGGAATAATAAAAAACTGAGAGGTGCACTTTTTGCCCAACAAAAGTGCACCCAACAGAGTATGAAGTAGGGAGAGAGAGGATGGCCAAACGTAAGAAAGAGGGATTCAAAAGTTACAGGGTGCTGAAAGGGCACCGATGGCCATCCATTCCCACCTCGGCTCTAGCCTTGGAGCCTCTGATTTATCGACCGTGGCTTGAACGTGTTGCAAATAAGGCCTCATCTTTTACATAAAACCAAAAGGTGAAAAAGGCAATTTGGCCACTACCTTCCCCTCAAAGAGAGAATGCAATAGCCTAAAAACAATGATAAGAACCAAAACCCCAACCCCACCAAACTTAAATTTACAGAGAGAGTTCTCTACTCGATACAAATCCCTTAGCCGCACTCGTGAGATGAGGTTGCAGATCTTGTCGATGACAACAAACTGCTCAAACACGAGTGACCCAAGCTTGAGCTCCTCGACGCAGTACTACTTTAGCTACTCCGCCAAAAGATTTTTCACAGGCAAAAAAGCTTTTGCATCACAGGGAGTTGATGTGTTTAACGCAGTAGGTCTCAACAAATTCAAAAGAAAGTGAGAAATTGCACTTTCTCTCTCTAGGATTTCTTGATGCAAACTGTGAAGCAAAAGGGAAGCAAAGGAGTATGAGCAGGTGAAGCAAATTAACGGTTGAAGGACTAGGCAGTAAAAGTTTCGTTGAAGGATAGTAACAAAACTATGATATGAGCTCGCACCTCACGGCAACCTCAGATCTACGATCAGAAGTTACATGACATGGTTCACTAATCTGATTCGAGCCGGGCAGCTTGAGCAAATTGATCCTTGATTTGAAAAGCAACTAGGTAGATTGGGGATTTCGATTAATAGGGATGATACGACAAAAATTAACCTTGCTCTAATACGATATTAGAAGCTATATTTCTGTATATTTGGGCCTTAGGCTTCCATGGAAAATTATTTCAGAATACTGGAAAGAACTCTCTTTTTATTGATTAGTAAAGAATATACAATACCCTGTATAAATATACAGCTAGTAACAATTATGGATAGACACCAACCGTTATTAATAATTACTAACTAATCTTATCATAATCCTAGACATTTAAGAGATATATACCTATACATATAGGTATCCATACTGATATGTGTTCATTATATATTCATAATGATGTCTATCAATATAGATATCCATACACTAACAGAGGTCGTGGTGGTAACACTATTTGAGCCTCAGGTACCGATTTAGGTTTCCATTCCTACTGACTCATTAAAAAACCGCTAATTATTTCTATAAACGGGTAGAGGCATGTATTCCCCACTTATCTACCCAAAAAAAAAAGGAAAATTTAGTAGCATTTATCACAATATTGTATTTTATCTACTCTTGGTTTCACACAAGTAGCAACACAATTAGCATTTGATCTATTCAAGAGATTGTGCGGATGGTTTCTTAGAATCAATTAAGAGCACGTAGAGATACACTCAACTCAGCATGCACCTTTTACAAACCTAGCTTGCTAGTCTATTATAAACATCAACGCATATATAATACTAGAGGGAGAAAGGAAATGGTTAGTTTTAAATGAATATAAGACTTGAGCATTTGATGTTTCAAACTAAAATAGAGTTTTTGATCTTTGGGTTTTTAATGCAGTTAGGGCTTGCTTTTGTATGTAACTATGGTTTATTCATACAACAATTGCCTCTTTTTATCTCCTTGTAGAATTTTGAGCGATAGAACTAATTTTGTAGTTGACGAGAAGTTATGGGGCAAGAGTTTAAAATGAGCAAATCACCCCGTCATTTTTAAGGTATATTTTGATTATTTTATATTCTAAAATAATAAAATGAGCGAATCACCCCGTCATTTTGAAGGCTGAGATTCCGCCTATATTATTATTCATTACAGGTGCCAAGCTATTGGTAGTATTTCCACATATATATATAAGTCTTTCTAACGCCTATAGGCGAAAATGAATAGTGATTTTGCCTACCCTCATCACCGTCCAAGTTTCATCACACGGTCACGATTGTCCGATAGTGTTTTATTTTTCATTTTTTTTTATAAAGCAGAATGACCTAAAATTTGGAGGGTATGTACATCTTACTGAGGCTCATCTAACAAAAATATAAAAAAAAATTATCCAAAAAATAATAATTGACTAAAATACCCCCAAAATTTTCAGGGGTATTTTGGTCAATTATTTTCATGTAACGGTTGTATCATAATATAATACAACTACACTTCTAGAAAACCATATTTGTGATTTTTGTATAATCCAAAATTTTGCACACACACTCTCTTCATTGCAATAATCAATCTAAAAAAATAAAAAAAACTAATTTGCATCCTATATATGATCAAAATGAGTCACCTCTAACAATAAATCTGGACCGTCCATTGATAAATTTCAAGATCTAGGCCTTTATGAACTCAAAATTATTATTATTATTTTAATATTGTTAATCTAATGATAATAAAGTTATCTAAAATAAAGTATAAGAAAAAGATCATTCTAAGGCCTAGATTTAATCACCTCACCAAAATGGACATCCTATGTTAATTGGGCTAAAAAATACTTTCTAGGTTGCATTTTCAATTTGGAAAAAGTTTATATAGACTTGAGGTTTTAAACAATCAAATACAAGCTCACCTCAAAAAGTTTACCTAGATACTTCTGTAAATAATAATAATAGTAATAATAATAATAATAGTAATAATAGTAATAATAGTAATAGTAGTAATAGTAGTAATAATAATAATAATAGTAATAATAGTAATAATAGTAATAGTAGTAATAGTAATAATAATAATAATAGTAATAATAGTAATAATAGTAATAGTAGTAATAGTAGTAATAGTAGTAATAGTAGAATAGTAATAGTAATAGTAGTAATAGTAGTAATAATAATAATAGTAATAATTGTAATAATAGTAATAATAATAATAATAGTAATAATAATAATAATACACTCCATTTGATTTGCAGGATACAGGTAGGACCTTGAAGAAGACAGAGAGAATCTTCCTTTACATCTGGCAGGTGTCGGTAGGACTTCTTTTTATAATGCTTGACAAGTGGCAAGATTCTTTTTATCAAGTGGGGTTACTGTTGATAATGGGATTACTATTCTGTCGGCAGAGTGGACAGCAGGAATCTTCACTGTTGGCTATTTTGGAGTTTAGCGATGATTGCTGAAAGTGATTGCTGGAGATGCTTTTGGATATTATCGGGTCAGGCTGGGTCAGTTGGGCCTAATAAAGAGTCTGTTTCTGAGAGCAACCTTGAAGGGTTTGATCTTCTTCATTCTCCATATTATCTTCATCTTTTTCATTCTGGGTACTTTTTCCAGCTTCTTCCTCAAAAATTTGAAGCAGTTGTTTTTCTAATTCTTCTTTGGTGGCTTTTGGGTTTCTCTTTTTCATTTGTTTGATATAATCAGAAAGACTATTTGGGTGTTCATATGAAAAGGATCCTAATGCTTTTGGGATTTTCTTAGCTTTATTTTGTCTGGCTCCAAATTATTATATACAAATATATCCCACCATTTCACAGATGTCTTTTTCCCAATTCTAGGAATATATTCATAATTATTTGTAGTATTATCAGAGATTGAATACTGCCACTTCATTATCCAGGGAATTTGGTAAATGGCCATAAAATATAGGTGATAATCAACATTGGGATCTCTTCCATTGAATTCTATGAATTTTGCTTGGGAAATTTGAAGAGTTTCGGGTAGGATCTGAGATCCTGATCCCCAAATAGAAAACCAACTCCTGAACCAATTGAGAAATGGTTCAGTCACAGGCATTTTGAACTGTACAAACCATGTATGAGAATTATAATTATTTTGGAGGGATAATGCTTTGTGCCATGCATCGATATATTCTGAGTATCTTTAATATTTATTTGGGAAGTCTGGATTTCGTAATTTCTTTGCTCTTGCAGGGTCTGATCCCCATTCACCATATGGTAATATTTTTCAAATCTGTATTTTTGAATATGCCACTATCCTTGTATTCTTTTGATAATAATGAATAATTGTAGCAGAATCAGTTTCAAGCAGAATGGCTTCGTACCATTCTCTTGTTTTGATCCCATTGGAAAGGTTTAAGTTATGATGTAGGTAAATTTTTGCAACTTGGTTGGGATCTTCCATGATATGTCTATCTTCTATGATAGAGTCTATAAGGAAAGTCATTTCGTCATACTGGGATTTTCCAGTAGAAGATAATTTTCTCGGAATGGGTGATTGGATAAAAACTGGAGTCTGGCCTTGGGAAGGACTTTGCTGGCTAGAATATTCAGGATAATTTATTATTGGACTACTAGGTGAATAAGGTGGAAGGCTTATTATAGGAGATCCTCTAGAGGAGGCTGGAATTATATCTAGAACTGTATCCATTGGTGATTTGCCATTCTGGCTATTATTTGTATTCATATTTATTTGTCCAAATTCTTGTTCAATATTAGATTCAGATTCCTTCTCTCTGCCTCCCCTGTAAAAATTCTCGAGTCAAAAAGTCAAGAAGGTGATTTGCAGTACCTTTCAAATGTTCAATACTAAAATTAAATGATGAGAGAATGGCTTGCCATCTGGCAAAAATTTGTTTTGAGACTAAATTTTGAACATCTTTAATAAGAATATCACGAGTAGCTTTACAATATGTTCTAATTAGAAATGATGTATTAAGAACATCACTCTGGAATTTTGTAACACAGTGTACTACTTTTAATATTTCCTTTTTGACTATAGAGTAATTCTTTTGAGTGTTGTTCCAAGCCTTAAAAGTAAATCTTACCAATTGTTCGTTGTTATTAGAGCCTTAGAAGTAAATCTTACCAATTGTTCGTTGTTATTAGATTTTTGTTTCAAAATTCCTCCTAAGCCGAGTTCGGAGGCATCACATTCTATAATTTTGAATGCATTCGGGTCAGATAATGCTAAATATGGTAATTCTTTTGCTTTACTTTTAAGCCTCTTTACTGCTAAGGTATGTTCATTTGTCCATTTAGGTGGATTTTCTTTAATCTATCATATAAATGTTTTGCTTCAATTGATAAATTTTAAAAAAATTCAGCTATATAGTTTAAACAAACTAAGAATCTTTGTAATTCTGTCTTATTGAGAATTATATAAGGGAATTTATCAGCAAATTGTATAGCCCTATCTATTGGTGTTATAGTTCCTTGATATATATTGTGTCAAAAAAATCTAATTTTAGTCTGACACAGGTTTATTTTCTTAACAAATACAACTAATCCTGCATGCTTGACTACATTTATGAAGACATTTATGTGTTTAAAATGTTGACGTATATCTTCTGAGAAGATTAGAATATCATCAATATATACTATCATAAATTTAATGTATGTATTGGATACGTCATTCATTATTCTTTGAAACTCGGATGGAACATTTTTTAATCCAAATGGTATGACATTCCATTCATATTGGCCAAATGATACATTAAATGCTGTTTTGTAACTATCTTTTTCAGTTCTTTGGATCTGCCAGCATCCAGATTTTAAATCAAATTTAGAAAATATACATGCATTTATTAATCTATCAAGCAAATCTTTCTTGTTTGGTATTGGGTATCTTATCCATTGAAGGACTTTATTTAGAGGTTTATAATTAATCACGAGTCTTGGAACTCCTCTTTCCTATTCTGCATCTTTTTCTATATAGAATGCAAAACAACTCCAAGGAGATGAGCTTTTTCTTATTAATCCTTTATTGAGTAATTCATCAATTTCTTTTTACAAATTTCAATAACTTTGTATTCATTTGAATGGGTCTAGCCTTAGTAGGTATTTTGTTTTCATCAAAATTTTGTTCATATGACAGCTATACTATATGTTTCTTTCTTTCTCAGAAAGCATTTGGTATATCGCTACATATTTCTTTTTCTATTTGTCTTTTAATAGTATCAATCTTTTCTTTGTTTTCAGAAAGTGCTCAGCCTTCCTCTATTATTTTATATCTTATTTCTGTTTTTAAATAGCACAAAATTTTTTCTTTATTTTTAATATTATTCTTAACATTGTTTATTTCTTTTATTTTTGGTTTGTCTATAACTCAAATTTTATCTTACGGCCATCTATGGTTGATTCTATTCCTGTGGTATCTATTGTTAGTGGATAAAGCAAGCTTAAAAATGATGTTCTTAGAATAACTGCTTGGCTTAATCCTTTAACCATTATGAAATATATTTCAAAACAATTTCCATTGTTACAGACAGCAGCATTAGATAATTTATAATTAATTACTAATCGACTTCCAACAGGAGTGTTTAATATTTGTGTTGTTTGATCAAAGTATTTGGTAGGAACCAAACCTTCATTGATACAGTTCAGGTCTGCCCCTGAATCTATTAATGCTAAGGATTGAAAGCTATATTCATTATTTACCACTATGTTTACTAGGGTAAACCATTTTTGAGTAATTACTTCATTTATTAAATTTAAAGAATTATTATTTTCTGGTATATCTAGCATAGTACCAGATGATTCAGATTTATTAGTTTCTTTATGGGATTCGAATAATTGATCAAATTCTAATTCATCTGTTTTTGAAATATCTTATGAAACCATATGTTGTAATTCTAATATTCTAATTCGAGACTTAAGTTGTTGACCTTCCATTTTTACTTCATTTAACTCTTGCCTTAATTCTGAGATAGTTGGTTCACGTTGAAATGCTTCTTTTTTATTTATTCTTTTTAATATTTCAGAAAAGTTGTATTCATCTGGTGGTTTTATTAGAGGAGCAGGCTTATTTTTTGCTTTAGTTATTTTAATATATTGGGTAATTATATCTCTTTTTGCATCTGGATTAGAGATTTTATCTATTAGATCTAGTATAAAATTTTCTTAATTAGTTAGTATATGACAGGAGCATTCTTCCATTTTTTCATCTGACTGATCATCTGAACTACTTATCACTAAGTTTTCATCCTCAATGTTTTCGACTAATGAATCAGTGCTACTATATTCTGTTGAACTATTTTCTAATTCTTCATCATATCTTTGTATTATGTCATATAACTGATTTCTAATATTTTCATATAATATTAGAGTCTCTATTTTCTTTTGACTCTACAATTATTTTTATAGTGTCCAACTTTTCCGCACTTATAACACACATGTAATTTCTTTTTTCCTTTTTTATTTTTATTTTTGGGAAAAAATATTTTGATAAATTTTTCTTTACTATTTTTCTTAGATATTTTCTTATCTCTTTTCTCTGATTTATATTTTTTCATTTTATGGATTTTATTTGGAGATATATTTATACTATATCCAAATTATTCACAGAAATCTCCTAATTATTTTTTACCTGTCATTATTTGTTTATCTAATTGTCTTTTTAATTTTAGGTCTGTGCATAGGGCTAATCCTTCTGCACATATTTCAACTGAGAGTTCTCCTAAAGTATAAGCAAAATATGGTATTACTCCCCCATTTTTATTTTATTTTTTACCTTTTATGCAAAGAGATAAGGGAAACCAGCGATAAATTTTTCCTTTCAATGATCTGCACTACTATCTTCCCTGGTCAATAGTCTAGAGAATATACTATTTATAATGGGATAATGTGGGACATCTAAGGTTGGATAGCACATCTTCTGATCTGGCATCTAACAATGCTGTGCTACCCATAAAATGGAGAGTTATTGTATATATTAAAGTATTTACAACATCACTTTCGCTGTATAAAATGTTTTGATTTTGTTCATTTTTAACTGTCCATTGTCTAGTTGCATTAAGTATTTGATATTTGGTGTTTTCTCCCATATGAAAATCCCACCAACCTCTAAGCCATCGTGTGAATCTACAAACAATGGCCTTGGCGACCTCTTGGTCATCGTTTCCTGCCATTTTGCAGGCAGATGCATACATTGTCATATGCTTCATTGTATCTAGTATTTGATATTCAGACATTCCATCTATGTTCCAATTAACTATTGTCCTACCAGAGTAGGAGACTGTATGGGATATTAAATCCTCTTCAAATTATATATCTACAGGCGTTGGCCTTGTATGATACATTTTAGCCTGTGCTACAGGCCTCCATTTAGCCCCATAAGCTATTCTATTAATATTCTGATCCTCTTCTTTGAAGGCAATTTCCATGTTATCTATAGTATTTTCTATTATTGGTTCTTCTTGAAGGGTCAATGCTTCAGATTCCATTCGTATTCCTTTACCCTTATTGTCTTTTATTTCTAATTTAGATAATTTTGATACTAATTCGTTTATAAGATCTTTATGGTCTTCTTTGATATTAAATCTTTCTCTGTTTATTTCTGGGGGTGGTTTAAATAAAACTACTTTCTTTTTTTCTTCTATTTTTTCTTGGTGTCTTATAAGATTTTCTATTCTAGTTGTTTGCTTACCCAAGGTTTGTAAATATAAATTGGTGTAGTTATTTTGTTCTATAACATGGGTTAATAATTCTATTTTATGAGCATATTCTCCTGGAGTCATTTTATATGGTGTGGCTTTGGTTTCTGAAACTGTTCTAGCTTCTGTCCCTTTTTCTTTTTGAGTCCCTTTTATTATAGTACTTTTCTCAGGTGGATGTATACTTGTTATAATTCCTTCATCTATTGTATGAAATGTTTGATATTGTTTTTCAAGTGTATTTATTTCAAAATTTGGAAATGAGATACCTTTTAATTTTAAGGTTATTACCAACCAGTCAAAAAACCCTATGGTTTGTTTTTCTTTTTTCAGAAATTTATTGTACTTTTTATGAAACATATCTATTAGTTCTTTTGAGAATTCAATCAAGTACCAATTTCGTATTTTATTATTATTTTCAAATAAGTAATCATTTTTTAAAAATTCTAAGTCCACCTTTCTTTCTTCTTGTAATGTTAATATTTGAAAATCTATATCAGATAAAGCTTGATCATTATCATGTTCAATAGGTTTATATAAACTTTTCCCTTATATATAATAATATATCATTATATTTGTACTATTATATTATATATAACAGATGAAAATCTTATATTATATTATAATAAATATTATATTATATGTTATATGTAATACAAATATACATTAATAAAATATAATGTATATATATATATATATATATATATATATATATATATATTATAATATAATAGATTAGCAATAGTAACCAGAACTTTCTTAACATTTCAGCATGTCATCACAATACCCAGAACTTATTTAAACCTTCCAGACCAAAACATTCAGTTTTATAGAAGATTTAAAAACCTTCAACTTTCAAGAAGACATCTTATAGAAAAACAAACATGCCCTTAGGGTAGTGCTCTATTGAAGAAAAAACTGAATGAAAAAAAAAAATTAAAATTCGATCTGAGGATGTCCTTGGACGAGGGACAATTTTGAAAAAAAGAAAAAAAAGTGGGTCGACCAACCTTTTTTGTAATTTCTACCTATAAATGAATTTGTATTTTAGAAAAAATTTTAGGGTCCATATGTAAATCACTCAAGAGATTAAACAAAGAAGATGACTATAGATATTTGTTTAGCAAGAATTTCCAAAATAAATCATTTTTATCTATAACAATCATACAAATCTATCAATTTTACCTAAAACCACAAATCCAATAGAAAAACCAAAGAGAATAGTTGGATGAGAGAGAGTGAGAGAGATTAAAAGATAAAAGTTGAATGTTAGGAAGGAAGAGAGGGGAAAGTTGCATTCGTATGATAAGTTTTTGTGAAATTTGGTTGAAGCTTGAATATTTCACCTACTTCATTGAACGAATACAAACAGAATAAATAGAGTTATAGAAAAGAGGATTGACTAAGTCGATCCTAGAAAAAAGGATAAAATCAAATTTGTTACAACCATTGACTTAGTCGATCCTCAACAAAAGGATGAAATCAAATTTGTTACAACCAAATGAGGAATTCAAAACTCAAATAAGGATTTCAGAATTCAAATCGTAATACTCCCCCTCAAGTTGGTGTGTGCATATCAACAACACCCAACTTGTATTGTAAGTAAGTGAACTGCTCTTTGCCAAGTGGTTTGGTGAATATATCGGCTCTCTGGTTATTAGTTCGGAGGTATTGAGTGCAAATAACCGCAACTTGCAATCTTTCACGAACAACATGACAATCCAATTCAATATGCTTTGTACGCTCGTGGAAGACGAGATTGGATGTTATGTGTAATGTAGCCTGATTATCACAGTATAGGAGCATGGGTGTGGGTAATGCCCAAGTCGTGAAGAAGGTATTTAAGCCAAACTAGCTCGCAAGTGGTTGTTGCCATGGCTCGATATTCTGCCTTTGTAGATGAATGAGAAACGGTGGACTGCTTTTTTGTTCACCAAGATATGGGGCTGTTTCTAAGAAAGGTACAGTATCCTGTGACAGAGTGGCAGGTAGTGGGAGAGCTAGCCCAATCGGAATTAGAGTAGCCAGAGAGCTGCAACGTATTGTAGGAAAGCATCAAGATTCCTTTACTTGGGCTAGACTTGAGGTATCGAAGAACACGCATGGCTGCATCCATGTGAGGATGACGAGGCATTTGCATGAATTGACTCAGCATATTGACCGAAAAAGTAATCTTTGGTTTGGTGATGGTTAAATAAATAAGATGACTAACAAGGCATCGATAAGGTCCAAGATCAGAGAGTAAAGTGCCATAATCAGCTCTCAGTTTGAGGTTCTGTTCCATGGGAAATGAGACGGGTTTGGTGCCAAGTAACCCAGTTTCTTCCAAAATATCCAATGTGTATTTTCGTTGAGAGAGGAAGATACCTTTGTTTAAGCGAGCAACCTCGATTCCAAGAAATACTTTAGTAAACCAAGATCTTTGAGTTTGAATTGGTGATGTAAGAATTTTTTGATGGAAGTAATGGTAGAAAAATCATTCCCGTTGAGAATTATGTCGCAAATGTAGACTAGAATGACAGTAATTCGGTATTTGTTCTTGAGTGTGAACATGGTGTAATCGGCCTTAGACTGTTTGAACGCTGCTTGAAGAAGTGAAGAAGAGAACTTAGAGAATTAGTTGTGCGATGCTTGCTTGAATCCATACAAGGACTTCTTTAAGCGACATACAAGATGTTCTCCATGCTCCTCCTTTCGAGAAAAGACGGGGGAAAGCTGCATATATACTTCCTTAGCTAAATCACCATGGAGAAAAGCATTATTGACGTCCAACTGAAAAAGGGGCCATCCATTTGTGGCAGCAATGGCAAGTAAACATTAAATTATGACTAGCTTGGCTACATGGGCAAATGTCTCGTTGCAATCGATGCCTTCAGTTTGGGTGTATCCCTTAGCTACAAGGCACACTTTGTAGCACTCTACACTTCCATTAGCATTGTACTTAATTTTATAGACCCAATTGCATCCTATAACATGCTTTTTGGGTGGCTAGGGAGTAACAATCCAAGTATGATTTTCCTTTAGTGCTTTGATCTCAGTAGTCATGGCATCCCTCCAACGAGCATCCTTAATGACAGTAGAAAACTTTTAGGTTCATGATTAGAAGATATGGAAGCAAGGAAGGCTCGATGAGTAGGGGAAAATTTGTTGTAGGAAACATAGTGAACCAGTAGATATTGGGTACCTATGTCAGAACCAGCTGATGAAGGGTGATGGTACGTAGGTGAGGAGGCAATATAGGAGCACTTGTAATCAGCAAGCCATCCCGGAGGTCGGCGTACACGTGCAGATTTGGGTGAGAATAGTGGCATTGGTGTGTTGATGGAGGCAACAGAATCCGTAGCAGTTGTTTCAATGGTGGTTAATGGCAGATCTGTGATGGTATACGATGGTATAGGCTCAGTGTGTGCACGGGTGGTGGGCACAAGGCATGTGTTTAGGACTGTGGTAGAATCAACATTCTCGATGATGGAAATAGGAATAGATGAACTTGGAATATCAATATTTGTAGTGGTTTGAGTGGATAGAAAAGGGAATTGGTCCTCATGGAAAGAGACATCCCTGCTGACAAAGATTTTTGTTTATCAAGATCAAAAACTTTGTATCCTTTCTGTCCATATGGATAACCAGTAAACACACATTTGGTGCATGAGGGGCAAACTTGTCGTGTGATTTGGTGCGAGCATAACACAAATAACCGAACACGCGTAGGTTTTGGTAGGTGAGTTTGACATTGAACAAGGTTTCATGAAGTGTTTTGCCTTGTAGAACAAGAGAAGGCAACTGATTAATTAGGTAAGTAGCTACAAGGATAGATTCTCCCCATAATTTAATAGGTAGACTAGCTTGAAAATGCAGAGCCTGAGCTTTTTCAAGGAGATCCCATTGTTTGCATTCAACCTCTCCATTTTGTTGGGGTGTATTGATGCAGCTCCTTTGGTGCAAAATTCCTTTCTCATTCAAAATTTTTTGCATTTGATGTCAGAGGAATTCTGTCCCATTGTCGGATCTCAGGGTTTTGATTGTTAAGTTAAATTGGTTTTCTATCATCGCACAAAAATATTTTATATAGGAGAATGTTACACTCTTGAATTTTATAAAAAAAACCCACGTGCAGCGGCTAAAGTCATCTACGATAGTAAAAAAATATCGTGCACTAGTGTGTGTTGGAGTAGTGTATACTCCCCAAATATCACAATGAATAAGTTCAAAAGGAATAGTACTTCTATCAATGCTAAGTGGAAAAGGCTCTCTAGTTCTCTTGGCAACAGGACAAATTGCACAAGGACAACAATTATTTTCAGAGAAAGAAATAGAAAGCTCGTTGGATAAATTTTTTAAACGCTGATTGGATGGATGTCCGAGTCGGTTGTGCCAAAGGTGGACCAAGGACACTTGATGGCAAAAATGCTTTATTTTTGGGTTCTTGTAAAAATACAGTTCATCACGTTCCTCACCCAGACCAATCACCTTCTTCGTTGCTAGGTCCTGAAATACATAGAAATTTGGAAAAAAAATGGCTGCACATTTATGGGTTTTGGTTAGTTTGCTAACATAAAGTAGATTTAAATCGAAGCTTGGAATACATAATACATCTTTTAGATATAGTGAAGAAGAAATAGAGCAATTTCCTTTGTGTGAAACACAAACAACTTCACTATTAGGGAGACAGACACATTGAGTGTGATGCAAATTGATTTTAAGTTTTAAAAAATTTGAAGGAGATGCCATGTGATCGGAAGCTCCAGTGTCTATGATCCACGAGGATGACATAGAGGGCAAAGAGGCACAAGATACTGCCACACCTGCAACGTTGGTTGAAGATAAGCTATGGTTAGCACTAAGCAGCAACAAAAGCTGAAAATGTTCTTTCGAGGAAAGGTGCACAACAATGGAATTGTCGGCAGGTTTGCTAGTTTCTATGTTGCAGTTGTTGACAGCAACAACACTGTTCCGGGTTCCCCACGTGCCATGCAACTTGTGGCATTGGGTACAAATGTGACAAACAAAACCACAATGGTCACAACGTAGTCTATCGCGGTCACGTCCTCCTCTGTCGTTGCCGCATCCCTTGAAGTGACTGCCATAAGTACCACGTCCATGACCACCTCCATTGACATTGGAAGCAGCCATAGCATTACCTTCTAAGGGTTGTGTTAAACGTTGCTGAACACTACACTGTCTCTCATCTTGAGAAATCAAAGGGTAGGTTTTGCTTATAGATGGTAAGGGGTCGATAGTGAGAATATGGTTTCTCACAGTGGAATAGGTTTCATTTAACCCCATGAGGAACTAAAATACCAGCTCATTTTGTCTTATCTGACAGACTTCCTTGATAGCACCACAAGAGTACTTGGGATAAGGTGTTAGAGAATCCAACTCATCCCAATACCCCTTGAGCATGGTGTAATATTGCAGGACAGATAGCTGGTCCTGAACAAGATTGGAAATATCACATGTGATGCGATAGATTTGGGCAGCATTACCTTGTGAAAAATGCTCCTGTAGATCCTCCCATGCTTCTTTCACTTTGTCGAAGTAGATGATGTTGTTCATGAGGTCTTTACAAACAACATTCCAAATCCAAGAGAGGACCATTGTATTACAGCGACTCCAAGAGGGAAAAGAAAGGAAATTCTCCTTTGGTTGAACAAGGGTTCCATAGATGAACCGAGCTTGTGTTTGGCCTTGAGGGCTGTAAGCATAGCTCTCTTTCATAGCGGATAGTTTTCTCCAGTAAGTTGTGGTGAAACCAATACCATCCCTAGATTATCCGAATGATGAAGATAGAAAGGAGAGAAAGAGGAGATCGGCTCTTCATAGCTTCCTTCAGAAATGGTCTTGTATCCACCTTCCGTCGACATGAATGTGAGATAAAAGAAAGCTCCCAACTGCAACTCAGAAGATGATGATGATGGGACTGTCGCGAGAGTTAGTCAACATGTCGAGAAGATGCCTTCCATTGCAGCTAAGAGTGCTACAACTAAGAACAAAGACCCGTGACAGTGAAGAGAGAGAGAAAGAAAAGCACGCAGAGAGGGTTGGGTGGTGGCTGTCTTGAAAAATAGAGGTGGGGTGGTCCAAAGAAAGGGAAAAAAATCAGATCTTGCTGGTTTTTATAGATCTCGTTGGTGCATCAGACAAGAATAGCACAGAGAGAAGAGGATAAGCAGACATAGTGGTTGAAGTGACAGGTGACGTTAGACGGAGGCGATGCCTAGCAAGGGCGCCGCACCATGGATGAATCAAGACAAGGGTCTGAGCCCAAACCTTCCAAAGTAACCTTCCAAAACTGAGAAGCACTGCTTCTTGGCTCCACCCACCGCCTTACACATGGCCACTTTCTCTCTCTAAAAGCTCTTAGTGGATTTTCTTTGGCTCACCGGCATCGGGGCGCGATCTGTGCCATTTTGCATCCAGTGAGAAAAGCCACGAAGTAAACCAAAGGTTAAAGCGAGAAAGCGAGGGCTGAGGCAATGGCGGCTACAGTCGGAATCCGGCCAAATATTTTGCCCTTTCCTTAAAGAATGATGTTACATTGGGTCGATGTGGTGGTGTTGCAGCAGCAAAAACATGCAAAAAAAAAAAAAAACACAGTTTGCAACTATTATTGCAGCTTGAGTATTCTCAACTCTGTTGTTTCTCTCACATAAACTGGGGTTGCTTATATAGATAACGTGGTGTGCATCTACAAGAGCATAAAAGGGGCTTCTGGGGTCAACAAGTTTACAATACAAAGTGGAAGACAGGAGGATGAATCAAGAGAAGGCGACCATCAAAGAAAACTCAGCCCACTGCCGCTGAATCAGAACCACCAGTGACTCTTAGTGATTCATCCCGTGTGCTCTGATACCATGTGAAATGTGGTTGAAGCTTGAATATTTCACCTATTTCATTGAACGAATACAAACAAAATAAATAGAGTTACAGAAGAGAGGATTGACTTAGTCGACCCTAGAGAAACGGATGAAATCAAATTTGTTAGTTTTGAATCCCACTTTTTGTATTTTCTTTTTCTACATTTAAAATTTTTGACTCAAATAAAGAGAAAGAGAGAGAGAGAGAGAGAGAGAGAGAGAGAGAGAGGGAGATGAAGCAAAAGAAAAAAAATAGAAAAGTTCTAGTTACACTTAGTGCACATTTATTTTTCTGAAAGATATCTTCTGGAAATATGAATGTTTTTAAATCTTCTAGAAAGTGAAATGTTTTGTTTTGAAATGTTTAAATAAGTTATGGATACTGTGTTTGATAATATGCTGGAATATTAAGAAAGTTTTAGGTATTGTGTTTGATAACATAAACATATTAACTATACAAATATAAATACATAACATATGAGTAATGATCCTATGAGACCCTCCCACACCCATGTGTGTAGGGCCCTAAAGGATCACCATTAAATTTGGCACCGATCTCTAGAAAAGTTATCTCTAGATATTTGTGCCAAATTTAATAGTGATCCTTTGGGGCCCTATACAACTGAGTGTGGGAGGGTCTCATAGGATCATTACTCATAACATATATAATATAATAATAATATATTTTATTAATATATATTTGTATTATATATAACATATAATATAAAATATAACATATAATATAATATATATTGTAATATAATACAAGATATTTATATATTATATATAATATATAATATAATATTATAAATGATAATATTATGTTATATTATATCATATTAATAATACTAATGTTATACATAGTGAATAGCGATGAACAAAAAAAAGTTATGAAAGATAAAGTTCTTACCCCCCTTAAAAACTTAATCTTTCACTTTTTAACAAAGGAATTAGAATTTTTGTTGAAAAATTAGTTTTTGAACTTTTCATTGAAAGTGTGAATCAAATGCGAAACTTTTTCAGAATCTGAAAGAATACTTTCATAATAACAAATATGTCCTTAAGGAGAAATGGTCACTCTGGTAATTGCTTTCATTAGAAACAAATTTTGTGGGCAAGTGTTATCTAAGAGTGTCTGTTAGAGAGAAAATATTTCTTTGATTTTGTTCAATCAAGAAGAAAATGAACCCATGGCCTCACACAAAGGGCTAGATAACACTAATAATCACTACTTACCCTCAAACTAACCAAATGGACCCATGGTCGGTCCACAAGTACTCTCACAGGCTTAGGGATTAAATAAATAGGCTATTACTTTACCTAGGATTGAAGGTGTGCCCTTCAAGGAAAAATCATATCAACCTAATTCCTTATGGTGGTGACTTTGGCCTCCCGATCTTAATTACCAATACGTAGGCTTGGCAACGGGCCCAGCAAGTCTGGCCCTAGCCCTTGGACCAGCCAAGAATGGGAAGAACAGGCCCTCGCCTGGCCCTAGACTGGTCAAGTCAGCCGCATCAAATAGAACCAAAGAAAGAAATAAGATAAAAAGGGCAAGGCCTGTCCGCACAACCCATTGTTAAACCTAATAAGGTTTTAGTTCATACACTTACTATTTCAAATCCAAGATGGGCCAATAGAAAGTCGTGTATAAGGAAAAAAGGTCTGGCTTAATTGGTTGGCGCTTGACGATTTGTAACGCTACATCCTAAGCTCCATTCTTATCAAAGGTAGGGCCCTCTCCCCATTGACTCACGGAAAAACAAAAAACAAAAAAAGTCATGTGTGTGCTACGAAGAAGGAAATTGTTGAGGTAATGCCCTTTTCCCTTTTGGACATAGTTTATATGAGTTCACCGACTCACATGTAGATCTCCAAGCCCGCATAGTAACAAGTGTGGGCTTGGATGCACCAAACAATTTTTCTTTCTTTATATACCTCATTATTCACACAATGGCCTCTCAATTTAGTGGTAGATAACTTTTAACTAATGTAGGAAAAATCGAATTGGAACGATTCACCGGACATGGACCCAGAAGCAGTTAAATCGAAACCGGCCTAACTAGGTGGTTAACGGAACCGGTTTGGTCTAGTAGAATTTTTTTTTAAATAGGTCAAAAGCCCCCAAAAATCCAAAAAATATGGAAAAATATACATTAAGCTTATATTATCTTATTACCTACATTTATCTAAAAAAATTAAAACTTTTTATATAAAGTCATATATAAAGACTAGGCTGATATGCAAGACAATTTAAAAATTGACATTAATAGAGGGAGTTATAAAGTGATACTTAGAGATGAATATTCAACCTGCCATCATCATGAAAGAGCTAAAATAAATAAAGAAAAATAAATTAAAATCTCTTCATTCAGATTCAGAACATCACGATCATATCAATAACAATATAGGGTAAGCTTTCTATGCTTCTCCTCCAGTATAAAACTTCTATACTTCACCTTATCCAACTGTCCATTCTAAATGCACGGGTTAGATGGCCCCACTCACAATGTCACCATCTATACCATTTTATTTTTATTTTTATATATGAGATTTGAACACCAAAATTTGGGCGTCCAATCCTCTCTTGAACTCACAACTATAAAAAATATTAAAAAAATATTTCCATTAAAATAAAATGACTAATGCCCCTAAAATTTTTAGGGGTATTTTGGTAATTTTATTTTATAAAAAATATTTTATAAAAAATATTTTTTAAAATATTTTATTTAGGTGCGCCTCATTGAGGTGATGGCACGTACTAAATGTAATATAGTCATATAACTAGCAAAAAAATAAAAAATAAAATACTCTAAGACATCGGATCTAGATTATATGGTTAATGGCTCACCAGATCTAATTGAACGGCTGGATGAAAGGAGAAGTACGTATCTTTTATGTTGTAGGAGAAGTATAGTAAACTTTCCCATCAATACAGGCAACACAATTTTGTTACAATGTCTACATGGACATAACAATACATGATTGCTCATTAATGCATCTAAGGAAATGAACAAATATACTTTCTAACATTTAAAATCAAAATTCTAACAATAGTATTGCAAAACAAATCCGATTAACAAAAAAAAGAAAAACATACATACCGCAAGTTTAGAATTTAGATCATTAAAACAAAATTGGAGATAAATTTAAAAAATCTGAGTTCTTTCCCATAAAATTGTAAATTAAATGAGACAAAATTGAAGATAATTATTTCAAATTAAAAAAATATTTTTTTTCATAATAATTTTTTTAGCAAAAGAATTTGAAAAACAATTACTCGAGCAACTAAAAATTTATATAAAAAAATAAGGAAAAGTCATATAAAATTTATACATGTGATCTCGATTGTAAAATCACGTAACAAATTTTGACTTTTCGACCAAATTAGGACTGCAATCTTCTGAGTACCTTTGTGATCTTCAAAAACCCTAAAATGTGACTGAGAAATGATAAACGACGACCCCAAAATCGACCGGTTGGCTGATTGTTGTCAACTTATTTCAGAAAAATTGAGTTGATGCCCTAATCTGTAAAAATCGAGCACCAAATTTCGATTTTTTAACCAAATTAGGATTGCAATCTTTCGAGTAACTCAATTTACAAAATCCCCAAAACTTGACAGATGAATGATAAAAAAAAAAGGCCCAAAATCGATCGGTTGGCATATTTTTTTCAACTCCGTTCTAAAAACTGAGATGATGCTCTAATCTGTAAAAATTGAGCACCAAATTTCGACTCTTTTTATGAAATTAGGACTTCAATCTTCCGAGTACCTATCAACAAAATGCCCTAAATTTGATTGAAAAATGATAAAAAAAAATGCCTGAAATCGATTGGTTGGTAGATATTTTTCAACTTAGTTCATAATAATTGAGACGATACCCTATATGTAAAAATTAAGCATCAAATTTTGGTTTTTCGATGAAATTAGGACTTCAATCTTCTGATTAACTCTGTCATCTACTAAAGGCCTAGATTTTGATTGAGAAACAGCAAAAAAACGAGCCCAAATGTCAAGTTTGGCAAAAATTTTTCAAAACCATGAAGAACACCAAAAAATGACGTCAAAGATTTGATTTCAGGCCTATTTTCAATTGCAAATCTATTGATGGGTACACTTATATCAATTATTTCAATCCACAATTGACTATAAAAGGCTTAATAGACTTGAAAAAGGTGGAAACATAGAATAAAATTTGAAGTCACGAACTTTGCTGCAAATAACGGGCTATTGTTTGAAGAAACATTTTTTGAAGTACAAGAAATTAATGAATATGTCATAGCTCAAGGCCTTTAAATGGCCATGAATTCCATCAATGTCCCTCGTCTAAAAGTTCATATGCCTCTTCTTCTTTTTCGCTTTCAAAGTATAGCAAAGAAGTTTTGTCATACACTATCGATCTCTTTCCTAGAAAGAAAATTCGAGAAACCCTATTCTTGGCTTGTGTCAGGATGCTCTTGAGCCAACAAAATTAAGGCTCAAAGATTTGCACGTATATGCGAGATCTTGATGGTTACCATGGTTTTGGAAATGCCAATCTAAATGGGAAGTGCTTGATATGGATGGGGTTTTGATGGGTGGGCGATTTGGGACAATGCCCCCTGGTGAAAGTTGGATTATGTGATAAAACATGGTGTATATAAATTTAAATTGTTTTTTTCTTTCACCGGCAAGATTACTTATAATGTACAATTACAAATAAAAGCACTCTTGAAATAAATAAATAAACAAAATTGTTTTCACTTGCTACCACTTAAATACAATTCCTTCATTCAATAAATAAAAACTTGACTCATTGCTTTATTGGAATAGAAAAACACAATAAAAAACATAAAATAAAACAAGTAAAATTACCGGAGATTACTTCAACCGGATTTAGTACATCCCACATTGAGTCTCCTCCTTCCAATGATGCTCATGATCAATGAGAGATATCAAATTTACTAATTAGGGCAAAACCCTCCAAAAACATATAGAACTATCTTGAACCAAATTTCTAAAGCCTCAAAAGCCTTAACCTCCGTTAAACCCAATTGGCTTAACCTAGAGAGACGAGAAAGAGAGAGAATGTTAGAGCGAGAGAACCTTGACGAGAAAGAGAGAGAATGTTAGAGCGAGAGAACCTTCCTTGGTTGGGGCATGCCCCTTTAGAGAGAGAAAGCTTTAGTGTGGGGTGGCTCCCTAGAGAGAGAATAGAGAGAGTACATAGAGAGAGAGAAGAGATAAGAAGAGAGGTGTAGAGATTTAGGGGAGAGGGGCCCCTATTTATAGATTTTCGAATGCTTATGGTTTATTATCTATATTGAGATCAAATCTAGATCATTGATCTAAAAAGATTTGTGGGGTGAGAGATGTGAGCAATCAATTCCTTAGATCCATCATCAAGATTCAAACGAAGGTGCTAGAACCTTATACTCAATTTCTTAAACTTATTTTCTCATCAAATACTCAAATAAGAAAAATATAATTATGTTTTTTCTTTTTATGAATATTCATTCTTTATTCACATAATCTTTGAATAGTCAAATATCTTGATTCACAAGACATACCAAAAATCGTTATATTGATTCCTAAACTAACAAGGTTTTACCACAAAATTTAGAAAGCCATCTTAGCATGAGGGAGCTTGAACCAAAATGACATGCTTTCCCTCCTTATTTGGGGGCATGCTACCCTAAGTGGCTCCAAATGGGCTCCACACAAATTCATGTTATTTTATTATTAAAATAATAATGATGGGCTCCCCACCTTCCATGGTGGCGCCCCCATATTTTTAGTGAATATTAAATAAATTAAAAATAGAACTTATTTCCCTTTGATTTTAAAACATTGAAAATTAATTTTTTTTATATTATAACTCTAAATGATAAAAATAAAATATCAAGAGAATAAAAAAAATCAACTAATCATTCTAAAAATCATATAAAATTAATTGAAACTAATTAATTTTGATGGGAATCAAATCCGTATAGGTCTAAGAATTATGAATATATTGGAGCACTCCACCTGCGATTGTGGGCTATTATTCACACTAGCTTTCTCAACT
Source organism: Amborella trichopoda (assembly GCF_054954075.1). Taxonomy (NCBI): domain Eukaryota; kingdom Viridiplantae; phylum Streptophyta; class Magnoliopsida; order Amborellales; family Amborellaceae; genus Amborella; species Amborella trichopoda. The sequence goes on along the minus strand of NC_142345.1, from coordinate 30,469,727 downwards.
CACCCAACAGTTCTTATGACCCACAGTCCACTGCAGAGGTTTATGATTAGGACATCAAAGTCAGCCAATAAACTAGGGAACACAATTCTCAATTTATCGATTACAGGTTCTCTCCTAAAGACAAATGCATGGTCCTCTAGACTATGTTGTAACTAGTAGTGCATAGGAGTAATCTCTCGCACATGAAAGATAGATTGCTTTGTCGATATGACTATATGTGTAAATGTCGTGTGATGGTACATGAATGAGGCTTTGGCACAGTCTTTATAAGCCAACCATCACGCACAAGGGCCACACAGTCCCTCGGCTCAGTTATTCAGACAACTCCAAAATCATCAAGGGATGACCAACTGAATCATTATCAATTTAACTCTATGCCGAGGTACCTTGGGTTTTCCAAATCGACTGGCCTAGCACGTCGATCCAAGTCTGAGTATTGACAAATAACATTTGTTTAATATAGTTCACAAGATGATTATACTCCCACTGAGTTTATGTTTTACGATATAAAATATTTATAGAAGCTCTTTTAAGGCCTTTAATGGCCACATAAACTTAACACCTGGATCACTAGATTCCCACTCTTTTTTATTTATTATTATTATTTTACATGGATCGTATGTTCGATATCCCTTGATCAGGATCATTTCACTAAAGGTCCCATCTAAAATCTAATTTCAAATTTTAAGGCACTCATTATCGCAAGCGAGAAACCATTATGATGTCATAAATATCATACTCCAAAAATTCGACAAGAAGTATGTGTACATGCAGAAGAAGCAAAATCTTTTGAGAAAGATGAATCATTTCAAGAGGAATATTACTTGTGAATTAGTTTATTAGTAAATTTTAATTCTTTTCATTGATTGATGTAGTTTTGGAGCTAGTGATAGTATAATCACCATACCAAAGAAATCCTACCACAACAAGTATGGTTAAGATTGGGTAACAGGATAGAAGTCCAATTGTATTAGGACTCTTTGTTATGTCTCTGAGGTTTTGAGATATACATGACATCTATATAATTGTTTTTTGGTATAGGATTCTTAACCCTATTTGAAGCTCATTATATGAGAAATATGGCTTCCTCTAGAGAGAGGCAAGCATCTTTTACATAGAGAGACAATGCCTTCACATAGAACATAGAGAGACAAGACATTCACATAGAGATAAGTGGGCTTTGGAGAGAGAAACACTACTATGGTGCCTCTTGCAAAGTGAGAGGTTGGCTTATTTCAAAAAATCAATTTTTATAAAGATTTTGGTTGGTATTCCTTTTTAGTGAGAGAAAGTTTCAATTGCTCTCAAGGCTCTCTTCCTAGAGATTGGTTAACTGTGAAATAGAGATGGGAGATTGACGATTGATATCTATGGGGAGAGTTGGTGTAAAAGGGTTCCTCAACTATGTTTTGTTGTGGAGGATTAGAGAGTTGTTTAAGTAGACAATCATAGTGGGATCTAATATTCGGAGTTTATTTTTCTGCATATAAGAGAGTACTTGAATCCTAACAAGTAGTATCAGAGTAGATGGTTTAATACAAGGCTTGGGTGTTTGCATTCAGTCAAAGAAAAACACAAGTGAAATATGAGAGTGCTTTTATTTCAAATGGAAAAATATAATGGTGAATACAATTGTCATCACCAAGAATGATAAATGGATTTATTTGGCAAAAAGGAATAAATCATAAAGCCATATGATGGATGTTGGCATGACAAGCATGATTTTGCTATTAAGATAGAGATCGTTAGATATGGTGATAACCAAAATCACCAAGCCTTTCAATTTGATATCGAATCACTAGGAGTAATTATGACATCCTTCTAATAAAGATATATGCTCACAATATACAATTCGTACTTTCTCTAAAGAGAGCTAGGGATCTTCTACACAAAGAAACAAGGCATCTATATAGAGATAAGTGGGCTTCATAGAGAGAGAAGCCTACAACAGTGCCTCTTACAGAATGAAAGGTCTGCTTCTTATAGTGAAGTGGTTCCTATGCAGACTTTAAATGTTTAAGTGGTATCCATAAAAAAGTCTTAGTTTCTCTCAAGGTTATTTATGAAAAATTAATTGTGCAATAGAGATGAGAGATCATCGAATGATGTCGTTCTGCTCTCAAGGTTCTTTATGGACAAAAAATTAACTGTGTAATAAAGATGAGAGATCATCAGATGATGTCGTTTAGGAGAGCTGGTCTAAAAAGTTACTCAATTATGTTTTGTAGAGGGTTGAGAGTCGGTTAAGTACACAATCATGATGTGCTCCAATATTCAACGCTCCTATCTTAGCATCTAAAGAGGGTCATTGGAATTCTACCAATTAGGCACCACCACATAGCTTTCATGTCCTTTCCCCAAATTTGGAGGTTCTTTTGGTTTAAAAAATTGCACATTAAAAATGTCAAAATGAGTGTTTCAAAACTCAGATCGGTGGGGTTGATCATACACCAATACAGATCTGCATTGAATCACCAAACTGAAAAATATTAGAAATCAAAGATAAAAAAGGAAAATAGGGGTCTATGTGAGTATATTTAAGGAACCTAAAAATATATTAGATAAGCATAAAAACAAAGAAAAATTATGTGATGGGTTTTAGGGGAGAATTATTAAGTCACGCAACAAAAAATTCACGCTTACAACAAGCACCCGTGTATAATCGGAAACATCCAAATAAAATCACGCGCACACCAAAAATCATGCATAGAAGCGCATACCAAATCCAGTGAGGGAAAATAAAATTTTACTCACAAAAAACAACATACAAAAACTACTCTCGTCCCTCTCCCTCTAGAATGTCTTTCTTGTTGGATTTGGTGCTATCCAAAATCACCCACATAAGAAAATTCTATATTTTGTGGGAATGATTGAGATTGATCTATATTTTATGGGATTGAGATATTCCTATATAATGTGGGATTGATATTGATATTGATAAGTTTCCTAAGAGAAATAGAAATTCAAAAAAGATTAGGACTCTTAGATATATCTCTAAGTCTTTTGAGATATATGTAATATCGACATGAAGTTTTCTATTTTTATGGAATCCTAATCTTATATATATGGGATGAAAGTGCAGGGAATTTGTAAGCCCTATTTGGGTCACCATATGGGAATGGTAGTTCATCTAGATAGAGAGGGAGATAGTCTCACTTGTACATAAGATGCAATTTCCTCTTAAAGAGAAGATAACTTCCTATGAAGAGAAATATTATTGATGCCTCCTGCAAAGTGAGATGTTGGTTTTTTGTAGAGAAGCAGTTCCCATAGAGATTTTGGGTTGTTTTCTCTTTTAATGAGATAAAGTCTCATTTGCTCTTAAAGTTGTTATCTTCATGGACATTGGTCTAGTTATGGAATAGATATAAGAAATCGGCAATGTGTCATTTGGGAGAGCAGGTTTAAAAAGGGTTTGCTTGATTGTGTTTAAAAAAATATTAAGACTCTTGAATGGATATATTTCTTGGTCTTTTGAGATATATGTAATATCAATAGGAAGTTTTATATATGTAGTATTGATATGAGTTTTCTATTTAGTATGGACTCCTAATCTTATATATATATATATATATATATATATGAAAGGAAAGTGCAGAGAATTTTTGTGTACCCAATTTGAGTCACCATATGGGAATGGTGGTTCTTCTAGAGAGAGAGAGGGAGCTAGAGCCTCCAATGCATAAGATGCAATTTCCTCTTAGCGAAAATAAAATTTCATTTAGACAGAAACATTGTGATGGTATCTATTTTAGACTCCCTGAGATTGAGAGGCTTGTTTCTTGTAGAGAAGCGGTTCCCATAGAGATTCTAACTTGTTCCCTTTTTAGTAAGAGAAAAAGTCAGTTTTTCGTTGCTCTCACGCCTTTATCTGGTGTTGTCGATATTGTAAGAATTAAAGAGAAAGAATGGAGAGTTGTTTAAAAAGGTTTGCTCGATTTGGGGTTTTTGTCGAGGTTTGTTCCAAAATCTTTAATGTAACTTTCATTGGTATAGTGAATTTCAGTTAGCCATGCTCGTGGAAATAGCCCTTCTGGTGTGAATCACATAAATCTTTATGTTCTTGTTGTATGTGTTTTATGATTCTTTTTCTCGGGCTTTATTTGCCAAAAATCAGCCCGTCGGGTTTAGAGCTTTCGCGCATAACAAGTGGTATCAGAGCACGGTTTGGGGTTTTCGGTATGGCGGTAAAGATTTCGAATGCAAGGTTCGAGGTGGAGAAATTTGATTGTCAGCATTATTTTTTAGCAAGAATGATGAAGGAATTTATTTGGCAAACGATTAAGAATCCATTGAACTATCAAATGGATGTTGGCACGGTGAGCAAGTGATTTTGATATCAAGGTGGAGATTGTTGGATTTGGTGCTATCCAAAATCACCCACGTAAAGAGATCCCATATTTTGTTGAATTGATTAAGATATTCCCATATTATGTGGGATTGAAATATTCTCATATTTTATGGGATTGAAATTGATATTTGATAAGTTTCTTAAGGGAAATAGAAAAAAAAAAAGATTAAGACTCTTGAATGGATATATTTCTTGGTCTTTTGAGATATATGTAGTATCAATTGGAAGTTTCATATATGTAGTATCAATATGAGTTTTCTATTTAGTGTGGACTCCTAATCTTATATATATATATATATATATATATATATATATATATATATATATATATATATATATATATATATATATATATGGGATGAAAGTGCAGAGAATTTTTGTGTACCCAATTTGAGTCACCATATGGGAATGGTGGTTCTTCTAGAGAGAGAGGGAGCTAGAGCCTCCAATGCTTAAGATGCAATTTCCTCTTAGAGAGAATAAAATTTCATTTGGACAGAAACATTGTGATGGTATGTATTTTAGACTCCCCGAGATTGAGAGGCTTGTTGCTTGTAGAGAAGCGGTTCCCATAGAGATTCTAACTTGTTTCATTTTTAGTAAGAGAGAAAGTCAGTTTTTCGTTGCTCTCATGCCTTTATCTGGTGTTGTCGATATTGTAAGAATTAAAGAGAAAGAATGGAGAGTTGTTTAAAAAGGTTTGCTCGATTTGGGATTTTTGTCGAGGTTTGTTCCAAAATCTTTAATGTAACTTTCATTGGTATAGTGAATTTCAGTTAGCCATGCTCGTGGAAATAGCCCTTCTGGGGTGAACCACATAAATCTTTATGTTCTTGTTGTATGTGTTTTATGATTCTTTTTCTCGGGCTTTATTTGCCAAAAATCAGCCCGTCGGGTTTAGAGCTTTCGCGCATAACAAGTGGTATCAGAGCACTACAAGTGGTATCAGAGCACGGTTTGGGGTTTTTGGTATGGCGGTAAAGATTTCGAATGCAAGGTTCGAGGTGGAGAAATTTGATTGTCAGCATTATTTTTTAGCAAGAATGATGAAGGAATTTATTTGGCAAACGATTAAGAATCCATTGAACTATCAAATGGATGTTGGCACGGTGAGCAAGTGATTTTGATATCAAGGTGGAGATTGTTGGATTTGGTGCTATCCAAAATCACCCACGTAAAGAGATCCCATATTTTGTTGAATTGATTAAGATATTCCCATATTATGTGGGATTGAAATATTCTCATATTTTATGGGATTGAAATTGATATTTGATAAGTTTCTTAAGGGAAATAGAAACAAAAAAAGATTAAGACTCTTGAATGGATATATTTCTTGGTCTTTTGAGATATATGTAGTATCAATAGGAAGTTTCATATATGTAGTATCAATATGAGTTTTCTATTTAGTATGGACTCCTAATCTTATATAATATATATATATATATATATATATATATATATATATATATATATATATATATATATATATATATATATATATATATATATATATATATATATGGGATGAAAGTGCAGAGAATTTTTGTGTACCCAATTTGAGTCACCATATGGGAATGGTGGTTCTTCTATAGAGAGAGGGAGCTAGAGCCTCCAATGCATAAGATGCAATTTTCTCTTAGAGATAATAAAATTTCATTTGGACAGAAACATTGTGATGGTATCTATTTTGGACTCCCCGAGATTGAGAGGCTTGTTTCTTGTAGAGAAGCGATTCCCATAGAGATTCTAACTTGTTCTATTTTTAGTAAGAGAGAAAGTCAGTTTTTCGTTGCTCTCACGCGTTTATCTGGTGTTGTCGATATTGTAAGAATTAAAGAGAAAGAATGGAGAGTTGTTTAAAAAGGTTTGCTCGATTTGGGGTTTTTGTCGAGGTTTGTTCTAAAATCTTTGATGTGACTTTGATTGGTATAGTGAATTTCAGTTTGCCATGCTCGTGGAAATAGCCCTTCTGGGGTGAACCACGTAAATCTTTATGTTCTTGTTGTATGTGTTTTATGATTCTTTTTCTCGAGCTTTATTTGCCAAAAATCAGCCCGTCGGGTTTAGAGCTTTCGCTCACAACAAGTGGTATCAGAGCACTACAAGTGGTATCATAGCACGGTTGGGGTTTTCAGTATGGCGGTAAAGATTTCGAATGCAAGGTTCGAGGTGGAGAAATTTGATTGTCAACATTATTTTTTAGCAAGAATGATGAAAGAATTTATTTGGCAATCGATTAAGAATCCATTGAACTATCAAATGGATGTTGGCACAGTGAGCAAGTAATTTTGATATCAAGGTAGAGATTGTTGGATTTGGTGCTATCCAAAATCACTTACATAAAGAAATATCATATTTTGTGGGATTGATATTGATATGGATAAGTTTCTTAAGGGAACTAGAAATCCAAAAATTAGGACTCTTAGATATATCTCTTAGTCTTTTGATATATATGTAACATCAACATGAAGTTTCCTATTTTTATGGAATCCTAATCTTATATATGTGAGATGAAAGTATATAGAATTTGTGTGCCCTATTTGGGTTATCATATGAGAATGGTGTTTCCTCTAGAGAGAGAGGGAGATATAGTCTCCTCTGCATAAGATGCAATTTTCTCTTATAGTGAAGATAGCTTCCTATGAAGAGAAATATTGATGATGCCTATTGAAGACTCTTGCAGAGTGAGAGGTTGGTTTTTTGTAAAGAAGTGGTTCCCATGGAGATTTTGTGTTGTTTCCCCTTTTAATGAGATAAAGTCTTGTTTGCTCTCAAAGTTGTTCTCTTCCTAGGCAGTGGACTAGTTATGGAATAGATATGAGAAATTGTCATGGTGTTGTTTGGGAGAGCAGGTTTAAAATGGGTTTGCTCGACTGTATTTGTTTCGATGTTTGCTCCAAAATCTTTGATGTAACTTTCATTGGAGTAGTAGATTTCAGTTTTTCGTGCTCCTGGATGTAGCCCTTTTGGGGTAAATCACGTAAATATTTGTGTTCTTGTATTATGTGTTTCATGCTTTATGTCTCACACTTTATTTGCAAAAAATCAATCCGTTGGGTTTAGAACTTCCGCGCACAACATCTCTCTCACTATAACCCATGCCTGATATGTCTCTCTCTATAATGCGCCACCTAAACTCACATCTTGACGCCTTATGTAAGGCGTACGATGACCCCCTGTTATGCCATACCAGTGTTCGTAAAATCGATCCGGAACGGTTAACAGGATATGGGGCCGAAAGCGATTTAACCAGCTTAATCGATAAACCAGGCCAAAAGCGATTTAACCAGCCTAATCGGTAAACTGGCTGATTCAACCGTTCTAACCGGGCAAGTCCTGCGGAGGTCAAAAAATTGTTGAAAACTAAAAAAATACAAAAAAAATCTACTAAAATATAAAAAACATATAAAGCATGATTAAGACAAAACACATGCAAATGAAGTTGAAAATTAATGAAAAATGGATTTTAAAGGTGCCTAGGGGTATTTTTAATTTTTTTTTAAAAAGGTAAGAAAATATAAAAATGAGTATTAATGGCCAAAACAATTTATAATCTTTACTATAATGTAAAGAATATTAAACAATGTATTACAAATCAAATTCTTTATTTTTGGGATTTTATATATATTTTTGTGATTTGTTTTTAACATGCTGGTCAATCACCAAAACTGCCCTAAACCGTCTAACCGAGTGGTTACCGGTTAGATCGCCCTGTTTTTCTAACATGGTGACCTATTACTTCCTCTCACGGTAAACGTTAAAGGCCTACACGGCCAATTCCCTTTTTTTTTATTATAAAGGGTGCATTTTACATAGAGCCGAGGCTCTAGACAATCAAAGTAAAGCACACTTTCAAATAGTCGAGAAATATAGTTTCAATACTAGAAATCTTTCTGATAGCCTCAAAATATATTTTGATCTTTAATTATAAAATTTAATACGTCAAAAATAGTGTATGTAGAGCAGATGTATAGAAACCTTGAAAATTGACAGTCCAAAAATGTGCTACAAGATGTAATATTTCCAAAACTTGAATCTATTTTTCTCTCATATCCATGCATCTTAATGTTGAGATGATCAATCTGAGGATATTTGGGCATCATAACAACCTCTTTTAGTCAAATTTTTTTGGTGGGAAATTTGATTGTTTAGAGCCTCAACTCTATATAAACTTTTTCTTTCTATAAATGCCTCACGCTCGAGACTCTCGTCTAATTTTCAATGCTAAACCTTAATGTCCTATATGGAAAAGCACAAGGGATTAAATATAGTGAAACTATTTACCTTTGGTATAGGGAGGTCACAATTACTTGCAACCATCCGATGTGAAATTTGATGGCTTGGGTGTGTTACAAAATTCGAAAAAATTTCTTTTTAACTTTGAGCTTGGTCAATGAAATAAATGCTGCTACCTAATTTTACATTCAATGGTCAATATTAATTGTGACCATCTTGTACCAAAGGTAAATGGTCTCATTATATACTTCCCCAAAACAAAACTTAAGCCTCAAGTCACCTAAAATCTTACTTCTCCAGTTGTCCACACATTGTTCGAAACTACTACTCGGCCAAGAGGGCCGAGTAATCTATCCCATGCTCTAGGTGAGTACTTGACCCAAGTCTGAGTAACTCGGCTTGAGTACGGTCGAGTACTATAGCACAAAAAAAGTTAAAAAAAATAAAGACAAAATATATATAAAAAAAAGAAAAATATTTAAAGTAAAATTAAACAAAACACATCTAAATGTGGTTAAAAAAGTAGTGAAAAATAGATTTAAAGAAATCAGTTTGTGACCATGGTACTTTGAAATTTTATAAAAAAAGCATAAGTATTCATAGCTAAAATATTTTCCAATCTCTATCAAAATGATAGAAAATAAAAAAATATTACAAATAGATTTCTTATTTTTTGGATTTTTTTTATAATTATTTGAATTTCTTTTAATATCCTCTAGTTGGACCCTCAACTTGGGCTCGACTACTGTTGGGGCCCAAGTAACTTAGGCAAATCCAATTTGACTCGATCAATTTTTCAAACACGGCTTTCATGTACACATGGGATAGAGACGAGTAGATAAAGTAAAGGAAAAAGTTTATAGAAGGTGCCAACCTTGTACCACCGAAATGAGGTAGATGCCAAAAACCATCGAAGAATATTGTTTTGTCACTAAAAAATTCTTCGATTGTTCATCTTGATCTCCACAAGTATTGGATACGAAAGAAAAGTGAATTTTAAGTTTTGGAAATAGTACATCTTGTAATACATTATCTTGACCATCATTTTTTAAGATTTTCAAGTATTCATAGATATGATAGATCTACACCTTTATTAGAACTTTCAATTTCATACTAAAGGTGAAAAATAGACTCTTAGATCATGATAAGAGTTTTGGCACCGAAAATACATATTTTTATGAGATTTTGAGGTGCACCGTACTACCGCAATGTGTTTGTTTAAGGTTGTTGCCTTACAGAAACCTCACCCTAAACCAAAACAATAAAATGGTGATCCCCTCAACCTCCACAAATATAACAAGATATTCTATTGTACGTGGACCCATAACTAAATTTATTTCTATTAATTTTTTAAAGAAAAAGTTTATATAAGGTTGCAACCTTAAAATGTAGAATTAATGTGCACTTCTAAAATCCATTATAAAAGGTTATTTTGATATTGAAAAATCCTCTAATTGATCAATTCGACATCAAGGTATATGAATATGAAAAGAAAAAAAAAGTTATGAGTCTTAAAATAGTGTATCTTGCAACATACCATCTGGACTATCCAATTTCAAGATTTCCAAATGTTTATAAATGTACTTGATTTGAATCATTTTTGGAGTTTAAGATTTCGTGATTAGAGATGAAAATAGATTATCAAACCATCCTAATAAATCTTTATACCAAAATTATATTTATGACAAAATTTGAATGTGCGTTTTAAATTTGATTGTTTAATATTGCAACCTTATACAAACCACACCCATTTTTCAAATAACAAAAATAATTCTAACATATTATTATTTCTAAGTTGGTCCTAGAGACCAAAACTAGCCTTTTGCGGGTCACCCCACTAGCCTGGCTCCTTTGACGTGTGTAAGAGTCGGCAATGACTAGGACCAAGAATAGGGGTGGCAACGGGTCTGAAGCTATCGGACATTGACCTGACTGGATATTTAGATATGTCTAAATATATTTAAATATATATGTCTAAATATATTTAAATATTATGTTAGATATTTATATATATTATTTAAATATTATATCGTTTTAGTTATATTTATTTAAATATTATATATTAGATGTTATTTAAATAACAACATTGTTAAGGTCGAGTCCAGGTCGGGTCCATATGGAACGAACCCAAATAGTATTTGGGTTCAATATTTAAACGAAGACCCAACCCGTCGGGTTCAATTTTTAAACCCCGATTCGGGTCCAGATCAATTGCCACCCCTAAACAAGAACATGGCCAATTCTGATGCCCTCCCAAAACCAATTCGATGTCCATCGTTTCTCAATCCTGTTGTACGATTCTTAATGCAAAAAAAAGACAGCAATGCACATCAACTTCCCGGCCGGATGCTGGGCCACGCGTCGAACACACATGACTAGGGCAATGCCCACATCCCAAATGAAAGAAAGGCCCCTAATACTGATTGGAGGTACTTTCTTCTTTTCAAAGCCCTGCCCCCTACATTCCATCCCTCTTTACTTTTTCTTGTCCTTCATTACATGTTAAGGGCCCTATCTGCACGGTAAAAGGGTCTGTCTTGTGTATCACGTACCCATCACCATAAATTATCAGATGGCCTGCCTCGTCAAACTTCGAAACCCATGATAAAGTGGGCTTGTATACTATTGATAAAATTATAATAATTAACTTCTTTCCTCACATAATAATTATTTCCTTTTAAACAAGCTAATCATTGCAATAAATGGGTCAGTTTCTACCACTGCGTTGTCTTCATTGCTTGCTAAGTCGCCTTTAATGACTTTTTATTTCCCATTTATCCCACTTAAATTGTTGATTGATATTCACAATTGCAACTAACTCAGCTTGGGAAAGAGAAAGAGGTCGATGTCGCGATGGTAACACATCCCATTCTTCAATTTGCACGTTGTAGCTTCCATTTTCAGTAATAGTTTAAAAAACCACTGACTAATTAAAAAACAATTTCTTCAGTGTCTTTGCAATGAAACCTAAATTTTTTTTTGGTATGCGACCATCTAAGGAACCAAAAGCTAGTAAAGTATTTTGTGAGACCATGATCGTATCCAATTGTGGCCAACTTCTCGCCCAACCGTAGCTAGCTATAAAAGCCTTTAAATCTATCATTTCCGCACCAAATTGGATAGAGAAAAAAAAATTGATTTCAAGCTCTAAAAATAATCAGTCTTACATCTTGTGTTGTTTTTTTTTTTGGACGATCAATTTCAAAGCTTCATTAATCTATCGGATCATACCATTTTTAGAGCTTCAGATTCCACAATGGTAAAATTGGTTTTCAGGCAATCACATTGTTCTCACCGGGAGCTCGTCTTTCTAGTGAGATTTGGGCTGTAGTCTCAACTGCGCTCTTATGAAATCCTCCCCCTAAAAGCTAAACACTATTTAGCTATTTATTCGAGGCAGCTTGAAAAGAGTGAATAGTAATTTAGCATTCAGGTTAAGTTATTCGTGATGGATCATTAGAGTGTGTCGTCTGCATGTGTCATTGATATCATTTAACTATGCAAAAACTTAAACATATCAGGAAAAAAGAAATGAGGCACTATGTAAGATGAAAAAAGAAAAGCGAATTTGTTATGTTTTTTTACCTTTCTTTTTTTTTTTTTTTTTTGACAAGAGTGCTTTAGTTTATTAAGTCAATAGTCTCATTACAAACATATTTTTTACTTTTTTTTTTTTTTCTTTGTTTTCTTTTTGTTGTTTTTAAAAATAACTATGGTGCTATTGACAAAAAAAAAATGTCCCTAAAGTGGGCATCATGGTTTCAATTTGTAGAGAGAGAGAGGTTTATGCTCTGAAATGTGGAAAATTGTTTCATGTGGGCTGAACCGTATGTCGTCAAGGTATAAAGCATCCATTATAAAGATGATGCAAATAGGTGGTCCATTTAAAAATAATTATAATTAACAGTCTAAATGTTTTTCAATATAATTATTATTTTTAGTTTTCAATTTTATTGTTATCATGATCTCTATATTATTAAAAATTAAGATCCAATTATCTTTAAAATATATATTTATTGCAAAGCCCGCATTAATACAATATGCGCGCGGGCGGCCGCATAGAAACCGTGTTGGCCTCCATAATTTTCTTGACTGAAAAAGGCCTTTTTGGTCAATCACAATATTATAGTGGTCACAGATGTCAATGAAAAGGAGGCCATGCCTCTTTGTATTGGCCCCCTTAATCGTAAAATACTATCCCCCCATGCGGTTGCTGATGCATGTCTTTTCAGCCATCCAATCAACTGGGGTGCAATTTGCACTTGCCTCCATTTATCACATTCACCGTTCCTCCCTTTTCATTTTTCTCAAACCCAAACTTCCTTTCTCTGGTTTTCCCTCCTCTACTCCTTTTATAGAAACTTATAAAGAAATTCTTGCAAAACTGTGCAATGAAAAAGCTCTTAGGAGGCCTGCTTCTCAAGGCTTTGTGTGCTTGTATGATTTTGTTTTAGGTTTTTCTATGACCCAATTTGGGAAGTATTTGAGAAATATGGTCTTAGGGTTTCTTTCATGTTTGGCTGATGGGATCGGGTTGAATTTTGGGGTTTTCCATGACCCAGTTAGGTAAGTATCAGAAAAACACTTTGCTGGAGGGTTATTATGTTTCTTGAAGGTGGATTGGGGATTCCTTCTATTCTTTTCCATGACCCAATTAAGTAAGAATTAGAAGAATAGGGTGCTAGGGTTTCTATCATGGTTTTGATGGTGGATTAGGGTTTTGTGTCATGGTTTTAGACTTTTAGCCATGACCCAATTTGGCAAAAGCAAAAAATGATGGTGCAATACAACAGGTAGGTAGCATGCATCAATGTTCTCCTTTTCCCAAAATAGAAACCCTAGAATCTTGGTGCAATTACTTCTTCATGGTGGTTATAGGATACATATCCCACACCAAGCAAGGCAAGGCCACATGGTGGTTCAAAAAAGAGAAAGGTTGGTTTAGGGTTTCTTCCTCCTCTCAAGACATGGAAACTCAAATGGTGGTTTAAGGAAACAAGGAGGAAGGTTTAGGGCTTTTTATTGGCAAATATGGAAGGTTTATCTCAACTGATGGCTTCATGCTTCTCCACGGCTTTCTTGAACTTAGTTTGAATGAGGTGAGCCTTCTTACAAGATCAAGAAAGCTGCGGAAAAACATAGATCCACTCAAAATTATGAACTTTCAACAGAGAGATAGATCTCCAAGGTAAGTTATCTAGCCATTGTGTTATATATTACAGTAATTGCTTTATTTGTGATAAATGTTTTAGTCATGGTTTGACAATAGGGTTCCACCTTTACAAAAGACACTATACCAGTTTTCACAATAATTGAAAAAAAAAAAAAAACAGTTTTTACATGAACAGGAGGAGAGAGTTATCAAAATAACGGTGCTTTTTTATTATAACAGTCAAGGCTATGGCTATTACAACAGTAATTGTAACATTTTTTTATAGGTCCTTTATTCTAGGGCATTTACATGGTTCTATCACAAACCTAATCTCACTTGGAATGTGGTGTCTCACTCTTCAACCAAAAGCTTGGTCATGAACCATTTTCACCCTTCACCCATGTTGCTGCTATTACAGGTGTCAATGAGCCGAGTCGAGTGGTGCCGAGCTGAGCTTACAGGTCCAAGGTTTGCGTGGGTCATGGACCAGCTTGGGCTAGACTTGGCTCGACTCGTTCACTTAAATCAAGCTCACAATGAGCCGTGACTAGGCAGAAACAAGTCTAGTACAAGCTTACAAACAAGGCAAGATACAATCTGATTGCCATATTACGGAACAATACAATTTATTGAATGGAGTTTCCTATTTTTATGTAACATATATTGTACTTTTTTCTGTATCATAAATAAAACAAATATTGTAAACACACATTGGGCCGAGCTCAAGTCGATGTTATTTCAGTTTGAGCTTGGCTTGTTTAATAATACCCTAGAATGTGCAGCTTGGCTTGGCTTGCCATATTAGTCTTCCTCAAGCTTGGCTCCTCATGAGCCGACCCGACCCAACTTAGTTTGTTGATCCTCCTGGTTACTTTTTTTTCCCTCTTTTTTTAACCACCATCAATGCAATAGAAGACTGAAATAGGAAACCAAAATATTAGTTGTCTTATTGATGTTGTTGATGCATGCTTTTCTTTTTTCCCTCTCAAATTAAACATGGTTTCTATATAGCATGATCATCCAATTTCGGAAATAGATGGTTAAGATGCTAAAGACCACGCTCATGGCGACTGTTTGTGTGCATGGATAAGCGTCGGATGTGATGAGTTGGGACTATTTTTCCAGGATAGAAGCAAATCATCTTTTACCTTGGATGAGCCCCCATGTTGGGCTTAAGCCCATCAAAATCTTATAGCTATATTCTTCTAATTGTGCACCACCAATATGTGTGCTATAGGGCACATCTCCTCCTTTGCCAATTTGAAAGACACCCTCAATCTCAAAACAGTTTAAAGTGATCTTCGATTTTCATTTCCACGACTCAAAGGAGCCTACATCAAAATACATGGATCTTTTATTCTTGAAACAGAAATGTTTAAGCCATTTGTGGATAGGAAGGAAAGATAAGAAAAAGTCTTATTTTTTATGTTAGATCTTTAAGGATCAACAAATATTTATAGGGATTGTATATTATGAGCCATTTATTTTTTATATAAAGACGTCACAATCATTTCTAATTACTGATGTGAAATCTAAAAGATGAGAGTGTGTCACAACATCCAAGTAATTTTATTTTAGATTTTGTACCCAAACAATGATACATCCTCAATCACCCGTTTCAAATCTAACGGTCAGATTTCCTTGTATCAAAAGTAAATGGTCACGTTATATACATTTTCATGATTTCTATCATTCTAGTCAGCTTTTGCAAAGTATTTGCTTTGGAAAAAACAATATTAAGGAAGAAATGATGGTGAATTGGTAAGGAATCAAGATACATATGATAAAAAGGAAAGAGGGTGGAGAAAAGACAATAAAGGAGAGGATTCTGTGAAGCACAAAGGTGAAGCGGTTTAAGAAGGCCACAGAAAGGGAAGTGAGGATAGGGTTTGAGTGAAGCCGATGGTCCCAACTAGCACCAAAAAGGAGAGGCATGCATGGCTTTTATTATTCCAAGCCATGGATCAAGATGAGATCTTTCCTATTGAGTGGTGGCCACAAAGGTCAAATATGAGGGCCACGGAATGGGCCCTCCTGAATGCCTTGTATTTTTCTTATACAAATCATTAACCTTTGTACTCATGATGGCTCCGCGATTCCGATTTAGATGAATGTTTTAGGTTATTTAGGAAGAGAATACCCTTGTAAGTCAAGACAAAAAAATTTAAGTTTAAGGTTGGTTTGACAATGGGAGGGTTAGACCAACCTTAGCTCCAAGAACTTTTCCCAAGGACAAACTTGCCTTAATTTTTTTTTATTTTATTGAGATGGTATTCTCATCTAAAATAACTTAAAGAATCCAATAATGGGGTTGATGCAAAGGAAAACAATAACAAGGTTCATGATGATAACTTAAAGAATCCAATCAGGGGGTTGATTCAAAGGAAAACAAGGTTAATGATATGAATGAAAAAACACCAGAATTTTCTGTGTAAAACATTCAAGATAAGGGGATTTATCTAAATTTTGATATCCAGGCTCTAGTTAGTATTAGGAATAAGAAGCTCAAAAAATTAGGCTTAGTTGCAACTTCTAGAGTGCAATTTCTCACCTGTTCTTTGGAAGATCCTCCTCTAAATGATAGGGTAAGATGATGGCATTTTTGTAAGATAAATTCTTCGCATATTCACATAGATTTATTCCTAGGGAAACCGCAATTTAATGAAAAAGCTCTCTCTAAATTTGAGGATGCTTACTATTTCCTTATTTTGTTGGTAAGATGGTAATGAGCTGCCCTAATGTGCGTTTATTTGTACGCATGCACATTATACATAGTGAGAAGCTGACCATGATAAGTGTATTTTTTAATTTCAATTTTGTCTTTGGTAAATATGCCGCTTTCTCTATGTAATTATAATCCCAACTAACCTCTTAAGTCTATGAAAAGCCCATGAGCCTCATCTAATTTTTTTTTTTTTTAAAAAAAAAACCTCTTCCAATTCTTTTTTTAAAAAATTAATGACATTTAACCCCCCGTTACTTTTTTCAAATTTCAAATTACAACATTTGCACAATTCAAAATTACAACATTTGCCCATTTTTCTTTTGATAACCTCATCTTTTAAATGGAATTTGCGAGCTCTCTTTTCAAGTACTTGTGAGGCTTACGAGATTGGAGAGAGATGGGGGCTCAAGGAAGGTTGAGAACAGAGATGGACGAAGAGGTTCACAGGTGAGAAAGAGTGAGAGAGATGGAGAGCTTTTATAGGGTTTGGATGACAAGGTCATAAGGGGAAAAAAAGGATAAATCTTGTAAATTCAATAATAAAAGGAGAATAATGTTATTTCTTTTAGCTTGGAAGGGGTTTATGAGCTTTCTATATCATTAGAGTTTATTAGGATTGCAATTATATAGAGAGGGCTATATTTCTTTGGAAAAAGTTTTTATATGGTTGCTACGTTAAAATGTAGAATTAAAGATGCACCTTAAAAATTCATCAGAAATTACTATTTTAATGTTGAAAAACCCATTAATTGATCATCTCAACATCGAGATGTATGAATATGAAAGAAAAATATATATTTTGATTCTAAAAAATAGTGCATCTTGCCACACATTATCTAGACCGTCCATTTTCAAGATTTTAATATGTTTATAGATATACTTGATTTTAACCATTTTTGGAGTTTAAAATTTTATAAAAATACATTTTAAGATAATCCTAAGAATTTTTTATACCAAAAGTACATATTATGATAAAATTTGGAGGTGCGCCTTAATTGGATTATTTAAGTTATTGTCTTTTTATCTTCTTGATAATTAATTTATTACATATTTTTTCTATATGGTTTTGAAATGTTGCTAACTATTCGTTAAACACGTTTTTCTTATTTCTTCTATTATCCGTTCTATGGGTAATCCATTTATCCCCCTTCAACCCTTTAATCCGCTGTCTTTATCTTGCCATTGCAGTCTCTCTCCGCCTGCCCTGAACGATTAAATTAGGGCACACCTCAAATATTGCTATTTCTAATTTTGCTATCATTAAATTTTTTGAGGGTGCATTTCATTTTCTTTTTTAATTTTGGTACTTTCCTTTCTATTTTGTGCAACACATGCAACTTCAATGTTGTCTATTAAAAAAAAAAAATCTAAATTTGAAGATGGAAAATGTTTATGTAGAGTTGAGGCTCTAAATAATCAAATTATAGCCCACCTCAAAAATTTCACTAGAAGAGGTTGTTTTGATGTCCAAATATCCTCAAATTGATCATCTTGACATTAAGATGCATGGACATAAGAAAAAAAATAGATTTCAAGTTCTGGAAATATTGCATCTTGTAATGCATATTTTGGGCCGCCAATTTTCAAGATTTTCATAGCTCTGATCGATCTACACTATTTTTTAATCTTTAAATTTTATAACTAAAGATAAAAATATATTTTAAGGCTATTACAAAGATTTCCAGTATTGAAACCACATTTCTCGACACTATTTGAAGGTGCACTTTCCTTTTTATTTTGTGCAACACATGCAACTTCAATGTTGTCTATTAAAAAAAAAAAATCTAAATTTGAAGATGGAAAATGTTTATGTAGAGTTGAGGCTCTAAATAATCAAATTATAGCCCACCTCAAAAATTTCTCTAGAAGAGGTTGTTTTGATGTCCAAATATCCTCAAATTGATCATCTTGACATTAAGATGCATGGACATAAGAAAAAAAATAGATTTCAAGTTTTGGAAATATTGCATCTTGTAATGCATATTTTGGGCCGCCAATTTTCAAGATTTTCATAGCTCTGATCGATCTACACTATTTTTTAATCTTTAAATTTTATAACTAAAGATAAAAATATATTTTAAGGCTA
Source organism: Amborella trichopoda (assembly GCF_054954075.1). NCBI lineage: Eukaryota > Viridiplantae > Streptophyta > Magnoliopsida > Amborellales > Amborellaceae > Amborella > Amborella trichopoda. The sequence goes on along the minus strand of NC_142345.1, from coordinate 30,451,177 downwards.
TTACAAAGATTTCCAGTATTGAAACCACATTTCTCGACACTATTTGAAGGTGCACTTTCCTTTCTATTTTGTGCAACACATGCAACTTCAATGTTGTCTATTAAAAAAAAAAAATCTAAATTTGAAGATGGAAAATGTTTATGTAGAGTTGAGGCTCTAAATAATCAAATTATAGCCCACCTCAAAAATTTCACTAGAAGAGGTTGTTTTGATGTCCAAATATCCTCAAATTGATCATCTTGACATTAAGATGCATGGACATAAGAAAAAAAATCGATTTCAAGTTCTGGAAATATTGCATCTTGTAATGCATATTTTGGGCCGCCAATTTTCAAGATTTTCATAGCTCTGATCGATCTACACTATTTTTTAATCTTTAAATTTTATAACTAAAGATAAAAATATATTTTAAGGCTATTACAAAGATTTCCAGTATTGAAACCACATTTCTCGACACTATTTGAAGGTGCACTTTCCTTTTTATTTTGTGCAACACATGCAACTTCAATGTTGTCTATTAAAAAAAAAAAATCTAAATTTGAAGATGGAAAATGTTTATGTAGAGTTGAGGCTCTAAATAATCAAATTATAGCCCACCTCAAAAATTTCTCTAGAAGAGGTTGTTTTGATGTCCAAATATCCTCAAATTGATCATCTTGACATTAAGATGCATGGACATAAGAAAAAAAATAGATTTCAAGTTTTGGAAATATTGCATCTTGTAATGCATATTTTGGGCCGCCAATTTTCAAGATTTTCATAGCTCTGATCGATCTACACTATTTTTTAATCTTTAAATTTTATAACTAAAGATAAAAATATATTTTAAGGCTATTACAAAGATTTCCAGTATTGAAACCACATTTCTCGACACTATTTGAAGGTGCACTTTCCTTTCTATTTTGTGCAACACATGCAACTTCAATGTTGTCTATTAAAAAAAAAAAATCTAAATTTGAAGATGGAAAATGTTTATGTAGAGTTGAGGCTCTAAATAATCAAATTATAGCCCACCTCAAAAATTTCACTAGAAGAGGTTGTTTTGATGTCCAAATATCCTCAAATTGATCATCTTGACATTAAGATGCATGGACATAAGAAAAAAAATAGATTTCAAGTTCTGGAAATATTGCATCTTGTAATGCATATTTTGGGCCGCCAATTTTCAAGATTTTCATAGCTCTGATCGATCTACACTATTTTTTAATCTTTAAATTTTATAACTAAAGATAAAAATATATTTTAAGGCTATTACAAAGATTTCCAGTATTGAAACCACATTTCTCGACACTATTTGAAGGTGCACTTTCCTTTTTATTTTGTGCAACACATGCAACTTCAATGTTGTCTATTAAAAAAAAAAAATCTAAATTTGAAGATGGAAAATGTTTATGTAGAGTTGAGGCTCTAAATAATCAAATTATAGCCCACCTCAAAAATTTCTCTAGAAGAGGTTGTTTTGATGTCCAAATATCCTCAAATTGATCATCTTGACATTAAGATGCATGGACATAAGAAAAAAAATAGATTTCAAGTTTTGGAAATATTGCATCTTGTAATGCATATTTTGGGCCGCCAATTTTCAAGATTTTCATAGCTCTGATCGATCTACACTATTTTTTAATCTTTAAATTTTATAACTAAAGATAAAAATATATTTTAAGGCTATTACAAAGATTTCCAGTATTGAAACCACATTTCTCGACACTATTTGAAGGTGCACTTTCCTTTCTATTTTGTGCAACACATGCAACTTCAATGTTGTCTATTAAAAAAAAAAAATCTAAATTTGAAGATGGAAAATGTTTATGTAGAGTTGAGGCTCTAAATAATCAAATTATAGCCCACCTCAAAAATTTCACTAGAAGAGGTTGTTTTGATGTCCAAATATCCTCAAATTGATCATCTTGACATTAAGATGCATGGACATAAGAAAAAAAATAGATTTCAAGTTCTGGAAATATTGCATCTTGTAATGCATATTTTGGGCCGCCAATTTTCAAGATTTTCATAGCTCTGATCGATCTACACTATTTTTTAATCTTTAAATTTTATAACTAAAGATAAAAATATATTTTAAGGCTATTACAAAGATTTCCAGTATTGAAACCACATTTCTCGACACTATTTGAAGGTGCACTTTCCTTTTTATTTTGTGCAACACATGCAACTTCAATGTTGTCTATTAAAAAAAAAAAATCTAAATTTGAAGATGGAAAATGTTTATGTAGAGTTGAGGCTCTAAATAATCAAATTATAGCCCACCTCAAAAATTTCTCTAGAAGAGGTTGTTTTGATGTCCAAATATCCTCAAATTGATCATCTTGACATTAAGATGCATGGACATAAGAAAAAAAATAGATTTCAAGTTTTGGAAATATTGCATCTTGTAATGCATATTTTGGGCCGCCAATTTTCAAGATTTTCATAGCTCTGATCGATCTACACTATTTTTTAATCTTTAAATTTTATAACTAAAGATAAAAATATATTTTAAGGCTTTTACAAAGATTTCCAGTATTGAAACCACATTTCTCGACACTATTTGAAGGTGCACTTTCCTTTCTATTTTGTGCAACACATGCAACTTCAATGTTGTCTATTAAAAAAAAAAAATCTAAATTTGAAGATGGAAAATGTTTATGTAGAGTTGAGGCTCTAAATAATCAAATTATAGCCCACTTCAAAAATTTCACTAGAAGAGGTTGTTTTGATGTCCAAATATCCTCAAATTGATCATCTTGACATTAAGATGCATGGACATAAGAAAAAAAATAGATTTCAAGTTCTGGAAATATTGCATCTTGTAATGCATATTTTGGGCCTCCAATTTTCAAGATTTTCATAGCTCTGATCGATCTACACTATTTTTTAATATTTAAATTTTATAACTAAAGATAAAATATATTTTAAGGCTATTACAAAGATTTCCAGTATTGAAACCATATTTCTTGACACTATTTGAAGGTGCACTTTACTTTGAATGTATAGAGCCACAGCACTATACAAACCACACCCTTTAAAGAATTAGCATTTTTATTTTTCTTTATAAATAAAATTTTCAAAAATTTTAAAACTTTATTTGCACATTCATGCTTCTATATTTCGTTTATTTCTATTTTACGTTGTATTAAATGTGAAAAGATTTTCAAAATTGCGAACAAATTTACTTAAGTTGTTTACGTATTATTATTTTACCCACTAAAATACCTTTGACTAATTTTCAAGATTTTATTGCCAACTTTTTAAATGTTTGAAAATTTTATTTGTCTAAACTGAAAAAGAAAAAGGGATTGTAAATTTTATTTTTTCTAAACTGACAAAGAAAAAGGTCACAAGTAAATTTCTAATTTTACAATTACACAATTTTAATTCTCCATATTTGTTTATTACAATGCTACAATAGAAAAAAGGTTTTAAAGTATTTATATTTTTAAATTCTAAATTTTTAGTGCTTCTAAATGTCATTGATGACTCTTTGACCTATTTTTTAAATACTGCAAGTATTGTGACAGTGAGGAGCACCATTAGCTTGAGAGAGCAAACAAAGGGCTAATCAGTAAAACCCACTGCTGTTTAGGGCAAGAGTGTGGCTTTTTGTTTGGGTAATTTCCTAGATCCTGAGTCTTATGTATCAATCTCTCTTTTTCTTGTATATGAGAATTGTCTTTCATTGATTTGGATAGTTTCTAGTTTAGGTTTCAAGGTTACTTACACTTTTAAAAGGTGCATCATCTTTGAGAAGATTTTGTAGCAGACTGGTTCACAAAAATGCTTTTTAGTCATATGTTATGGAGTTAGGTGTTTTGGACCTTTAGCAGGAAAATACAATTTCTTTGGGGTCTAATTATGCCTTTTTCGTAATGAGGATTTTTCCTAAAACCCTCAAGGGCACGGTTGAATTTGGATGTATTACTATTTTAAAAAATGGATTGGTTGAAACATGGTTCGTCTGGGGATTCCCACCTACTGATCTGGATTCCAGATCGGCAAGCCTGATTATCTAAATCAACCATTGTTGAGTAAAAAAGAAAGAAATAAAAGTTATATTAAATAGGGTGTGGTTTGTATAAGAAGTTTATACTGTAGAAGTAAGGTGTATCTAAAAAATCAACTTAAAAAGATTGTTCTAGCATTTGAAGCACTTAGGATGGCCAAAGCAATGTAAGTTGCAAATATGATGTAGATCAAGCAAATCTATTTCTATTTGAAAATTCTAGAGATAAAGATAGTTGAGGAGATAGAGATAGTTGCTGATAGTTTTTAATTTTAAGTAATCTTGTATTTGATGTAAATATCTCTCTTGATAAGACTAGATTAGTTCATCATTATCAATAACTGATTAGCCGTATACATTTACGGGACTTTGTATATTCTTGACAATTAATCAATACATAGATATTTTTCTGGAGGATTCAGAATTTTAACATGGTATCAGAGTAATCTCATATGAGCTCGTGGTCCTCTTTATCTCTGACAATGGCTCAGTCTTTAGCACCGAGATTCTAACCTAACAGAGAATGATCTCATCGAGAAGTTTGTCATTGGTGTTTCCATGGTGACTACATTGTCCTTGGCCATTTTTACCCTGCGTTGTACCAAATTTGCAATTGCTTGTGAGGCTGCTGCTTCCATAGAGAGTGGTTGTTGCTCTTCTTTTGAGCCTCGGATTTGAGCTTGACGTAGAGAGACAATTAATTTCCCGAGCTGCTTCCTTGGCGTGTGACCACCAGTTGATTTGCTAGCAGTTTGCTTGTTACAAGCCACGATGTTGACTCTCTGTTGTTTGCGAGCATTTTCACTAGGGCATTGAGCACTATTCCCCCAACGTCATCTCTTGTTTGCTTGTTTGCCCCAAGACATCAATTTGCTTGGTACGATTAGCCCCTAGATAACAATTTGCTTTGCACGATCAACTGTGAACACATGCCCATTGATACATGCTTTGCAAGAGAGCGTTTACGGATAGTTTTGTGTGCCGTCGCAGGATGTCTATTCTCAACAAGGTTAGTTGACAAACTTTTGGTTTTTAAGGGCCTCTCTGAGGCTTGGGAAGCTTGACTTTGAGAGAGAAGACTCAAAGAACAAATTAGAGAGAGATTGGAATCGATTTGCATTTTTTTTATAAAAAAAGTACGAAAACAAAAGGGAGGTGGTCCATAGGGACCATATTATGTCAAAACTCTTTTTTTATGTTCATGAATTATTTATTAGATCCAAATTCTTGATCACGTCTATGAGTTCTTATACAACTTACACATGGCTTCTGAAAAAGGAGATGTATTGGTTATAAAACTTGATGGGAAAACCTATCTCGATTGGCGGTTCCATTTTCAATTTTTTTTTGAAGGGAAATGTTTGTGGGGGTATGTTGATGGCACTGAACCTGAACCGGCTACACCTAATACTAAAGATACCCAACAATGAAATATCAACAATGCAAAAATTGTCTCATGGATCTTCGGCTGTGTAGATCTAGATATTGGAAGGCTAATGAGAGGCTTCCGTACTGTGAAAGAAATGTGGGAATATTTGAAGAAAGTTCATCAACAATCAAATATTGCAAGACGCCTATAAATCGAATATGATATGTTTTCTTATAGTCAAGGGGAGAAAACTATTTAGGAATATTATGCTGGTTTTGTGAACTTGTAAACAAAATATGAATCTGTCAACTTGAAGGCTCTCACTAGTACTTGTTGCATTAAGAGCTTGATGGAGATAAATGGTGATAGGACGGTGATACAGTTTTTGATGAAGTTGCGCCTAGACTATGAGATCGTTCAAGCTAATATTTTGAATCGCGAAACATTAGCCAATATGGATGTCATTCTCTGTGAATTGCTTCGTGAGGAGACAAGAATCACGACACAAGCCATCACTGAGGGAAAGAAAAATGTAGAGTCTGTACTTGTAGCTCAACGAGCTAGAGGAACACCATCACAAAAATACCATCTTTACTGCAATGTTATGAGTGTAAAGAATATGGTCCTATAGCATCCGAACGTAAGGTGGCCATATTATCACAGAATGTCGAAATCCTTCTCGACGACGCAACCAAGCATTTGATACACGAAAACCTTTTTACAGGAAAAACCAAGCTGCTAATGATGCTTCCAAGGGACTAAAGGTAGAGACCCCTCCATTCAACATTATTCATGACCCAAATATGACAATGTCCTAGACATCAGATGATATTCGATAGTTGGTACAAAACTATGTATCTACAGCTATCTCTTCTGCTTTCTCTGCTATTAGCTTGTCTGGTATGAACTCTCACCTATCCCATAGTGTAAATTCCCTTTGGTTTATTGACTCGGGTGCCTCTAATCATATGACTGGAGTGTACACAAGTTCGGCATTTACTAAACCATAACAAGATAATAGTTAGATTCTCACTGCTAATGGGGAGAAATTGAATATTATTCGTACTGATAATCTTTCACTTTCTACGCGCTGCATAATACCTAGCGTTGTGCGCACTTCATCAAAGGCTCAACGTCGTGTGCACCATCCAAAACTTAACGCCACGCGCATGCTATGGCATGCCCATATGGACCGCCATTTCGTATCCCCAGGGAAGTCCATCTTCAGCACTGTAGTCCTCACTCTTCAGGAAGTCGAGTCTCCAATTACGACTCTATTCCCCATGGAGTCATTCTCCTTTCCCCCACAATGGTTTGTGCTGCATGACCTTAAACTGCATAGTCGTGGTTTAGATGCACGATCCTAAACTGCATGGTCCAAACTATATAACTTTAAACTAGAGTTGAGGTCTAGTTGCACGACCTTAAACTGCATAGTCTTCATTGCATAACTTTAAACTGCATAACTGCGGCCCAAGCTATATGACCTCAAACTATAATATATGTCATGTCTGCATGACGTCAAAAGGCTTAGCATCATGGTCCAAACTATATGACTTTAAACTATAGCAAAAGTGTAGTTGCATGACCTGAAACTGCATGGTCGTAGCCGCATGACTTTAAACTGCATAGCCATGGTCCGAGCTATAAGACCTTAAACTTTAATGCATGTCCCTGCGGCAAGACATTAAAACTGTGAAATGAATGCACCTCTTATCCCTAGTCATGTTATACCTATACTCTGGATTGTTATCCCTAGTGCAGCTACACGCAGGCCACTATCCCTCATCTCCAGTAGGAGTCACATCTGTATCACAGCTCATTTTCCCCAAGTGAAGTTAGGGGCATTCTTGCATATTTAATCCCCAGTGGGGTTGCATCTTACTCCGACCTATCATCCTTAGTGGAGTTACGTGCATACCATTGTCCATTATCCCTGTGGAGTCATGTTGGTCCCCTAATCCCTAATGAAGTCTTCTCCACCGAAATCTCTTGTGGGTCTTAACCATTTTATCCCAAGGGAGTCGATTTACGAGCCACAAATCTACTCCCCAGGGAACTTTACCTACATGGTGACCCACACAATGGTCTGTGCTGCATGACCTTAAACTGCACAGCCATGCTCTAGATGCATGACCCTCAACTGCATGGTCCAAACTATATGACCTTCAAACTGTAGCGGAAGTCTAGTTGCAAGACCTTAAACTGCATGGTCCTAGCTGCAAGACTTTTCCAAGCTATATGACCTTAAATCATAGTCGACGTCTTGGTTGGATGACGATAAACTGCTTCGCATAGGTCTAAGAGGCATGACTTTAAACTTGCCCCCACAACATGCATCTTCATGTACGTCTTCCCTAACTGACCCGTTTGGGCGCGCACCACCTTTATTATCTCCCTAGTGAGTTCTTTCATTACCATCATTCATCATTCCTCAGTGAGTCTTACCCATGCTCACAAAACGGCTAGCCATCCCACCATCCATACTCGTCATTGGCTAGTGGGTCATCACTCTCCGCCGTCTATCAATACATCATTTACCTTCCATAGGTGGCCTCATGCCATTTTCCCCAAGTGAGTCAAACCACCACCATGCTCACTCCTTGGCCTCCAGAGGCTCACATCCAACACCACCAGAGTCTAGCTGTATGACCCTAAACTATAGTGCATATCCTGGCCACATGATGTTAAAAGGCTTTGCACAGATCCCAAAGGCATGACCTTAAACACGCCTTCACAAAAGGACGGACATGACGAAAACCCACAAGAGCGTCATGGATAAAATATCAAAGACAAAAAAAAAAAAAGAAAAAAATGGGCATGCATGGTCATGGTCACGAAACCGTATTAAAAAATGTCCAAAAACAAAACCCAAGCATGGTGAAAACCCAAAATGGCACCATGAGCAAAAATAGAAGAAAATGGTGAACATGGCCAAAAGGTCATGGGTAAAAGAGCCCCAAACAAAAGGAAGTTGGTGAAAACCATTTCTATGGCACCGCTTCCCCAGTTCAGTTGAAAACCCGCAAAGGGCACTTGGACCAATAAAACAGGTTGATGTAGCGCCACAGCCTCAGCCTGCACCCAATTGCCAAAACAGGCTAATTTTGGCTAATGAGGTCCATACAAAATCCTCAACTGCCAGCATCCAATCACAACACGAAATGGCTCACCTGGGAGTGAGAGCTTTACAAGATCTCCCAAACTTCAATCTCAAAATAAAAAATGAGTCCCTGATGGTGCAGGCGATGAACAAAAAATCCCTAAAAAACAAACAGAGTCCTTAAGGTGAGGACGATGACCGAAAGATCCCTAGAAAACAAATAGAGTCCCTAGGGTGAGGATGATGACCGAAAGAGTCCTATAAAAACAAACAGAGTCCCTAGGGTGAGGACGTTGACCAAAAGATCCCTCCAAAAACAAACAATCCCAAGGGTTGAGCAAGATGATCGAAAGATCCCTCAAAAAATAAACGGTCCCTAGGGTGAGGATGATGATCGAAAGATCCATCCAAAGTGCTAAAGACCCCCACGAAGGTAAGAAACTGACAAAGCTAGGCAAGAACCTGCCACAGACTTCAGGGTGACTCCTCGCCAAAATCGCTCTCTAGCTGACAGGCTCAGACCTTCAGGACAGGCCAAAAAAAATCCCCCGACTGGACCTGGTAGGATGGGACCCATAGAGGTATCCCGATTGTCAAAAGGAAACCTGGTGTAGCAGCAGACAACGCCGACCGAAGGCTCATAGCACTTGGTCGATAGGAATGATTCTCACCGACGAGGTCTATACAAATTCCTCAGCTGCCAGAATCACAAATATTCTCTTTTCCCCCCAAAGTCTCCACAGATGGATCGGAACAATGCATCCAAATGTCAAAGCATCCTAGTTTCATCATCGCGTGGATCGCTTCTAAGCGTTCACGTGGTCCTATGGCTAGGAAGAAAAAAAGAAATAAAGCTAGAGGAAATTTTTCGAATGGTGTACTTCTGGCTTCTCTTGAAGCACAACATTTGGCGGGACATATTGTTTGAAGATATTTTTTAGCACCATGAGTCCCCGATGCGAAATAAAATAGAGAAGCCGGTCAATAAAGCCTGATAAATAGTAAAAATTTCAACAGTCTCAAATTGGCCCCATAATGAGTCAAGATCTTCATAAGGACTCCAAAACGTCTCATACCAAGTTTCGTCACATTTCGATATGTCTAAAGCAGTACAGACTAAGAAACAGTTTCGACATAATCAACCTCTAACACTCTGAAACGGACCCCTAAAATTACAACCCTATTTTTGGAGAATCAAACGACCGTGTGACCACCGTCATTAGACCCAAAACAGTTGAAACACTCAAGGGTCAAATTTCAACTTAAACAGACGCTTTAGAAATAAGTTATAAGTGAAACATCAAAACAGGGGGAGCCACACGCTATTCCCATGCGGCCACCCTACAAATAATCACCATTAAAGGGACAGTCATGAATAGTGAATTTTGATGCTCATTTCTCACCCATCTCGAGTCGTATTGCACTCACATTTTGTGAGCATGTTCCTCTCGTTGAAACGAGCGTTTTCATATATGGCACATCACGTGACGACACTCGAGCACGAAGAAAAGCTAGAGAGAAGTTGTCGATCCGTAAAGCAAGTTGCAGGAAAATCAGCAGCGACATGCCCCGCTCGAGCGGCAGAATCACGACACTCGTGCATAGGATCGACGCAAGACCAACTCTATCGTGTGTGTAAGGTCCAAGGCTATCACTAGTTCGAATTCCGTACATGATGAACTGTCGGATTTCGCACATGAAGCCGGTGAAGTGACTATAAATTTCGACGTCAAAATTCTTGATTCTGGCCAAAATTCCAAAGTTGCAAAATTCTACTCCGGGCACGAAATCGAGCTGTGTTTGTTGCCAAGCGATCATGACGTCATGCTCAGTGTGATCCAAAGAAGAAATCACAAGAAATCATCAAGGAACAAGCACACCATCGACTCGAAGATTGCAAGATCCATCCAAATTTCAAGTCACATGATCGTGGCTAAAAAACATGATTAATGGCTCGAAGTTGGCATCAAATTGATTGTCATGCCGAGCCCTATAAGAAAACAATCATCTTTTGATCAACTGGGCATCAGAGCAACCCCGGATCATCCGTGGAAGATCACACACGTTCTAGGGTAGCAGCAAGAACTATTATAAAATTCCACAAATTGTTAGGAAGGGGCAAATATGTCGCTTTACACCCTATTTTCTTATTTTATTTAATTCAATGAAATCTTAATTTTCAACGATTAGGGTTAATTTTGATCAATCCACCAATATTTGGGCTTGACTTTATATATATCACGTGCTATCATTGTATTCAGAGGCGGGGAAAATCTTTTAGCAAGGCAAAGTTTTACTTAATAAAATATCTATTTCTTCTTACTGTTGGGTTATATTTTTGAGAGAGAGGAAGGAGAGAGAAACTTTTGGAGCAGTACCCCTAGGTTCAAGGTAAATCTCTCTCTCTCTCTTTCTTTTATGTTCTTTCTTTTCCTCTTCTCTTTCTTCTTCTCTCTCTTCCTTCTGTTTCTTCTTCTTCTTCGTCTGAGTTTTTCTCAAAGGCCATACACGGCAGTGGCAGTGTCGTGCATGCCTCTCTCTTTCCTTCTTCCCCTCCTGTGGTTTCATAGGTCGCCCATGGAGATGGTAGCATCAAGCGCGAGCTCTTTTTGCCTTCTTTTTGTGCGTCTCTATCTCTCGGCGAGGCCTGCAGATGGCGCTGCTCATCGTCATCCATAGATATATCCTCGACGTCTCAGCAAGGAACACGGATAGTGAAGACTATTGCCGTCCGCAGGGTTTCCACCATGTTGCATGCCTATTGCAGACGGTGATGTCCATCGCCATCCGCAAAGGGTCGTGATAATACCCATCACCATTCGCGAGCTTCTCTTTTGCACCCGGTGCGTATCGCCGCTCGCAGGCTCCTTTCGCTCGCTTAGCGCCTATCGCTGTGTGCTGGCTTCTTTTGTGTGCTTGGTGCCTATCACCATCCGCAATCCTCTTTCTTGCATCTCGCACCTATTATCGTGTGCCTCGAAAGAACTATCGTTGCACGCTTCACGAGTGGCTATCGCCATGCGCTCCACAAGTGCCTATTGCCGCCCGCGAAGGGGTGTGCTGCTTGCTCGTGTTGTCAATGGTGATACCTAACGCCGCATGTAGTCCACTGCCCATCCTCCAACAGTGAGCAGTAGTGTCTAGCACCGTCCCAAGGTTGTGACGCTGCTACTCCATGATTGTGGGTGGCGATGCCTAGCGCCGTCGGGACCCCATCTCTTCATCGTCTCGTGCCTTCTCTTTGCTCTCTTCTCTTCTCACTTGACGGAGGGTAGACTCAGTCTAGCATTGCCATAGCGATCTGGTTGTCGAGCAGTATTGCCGTCATGTTGGTTCTGAGTATCATGCCCGTCTTGCTGCCACACCAGATTATGACAGTCGTATCAACCTTGGTTTCGAGTAGTTTTACTGTCGTGCTGATCCAGAGTACCATGCCCGTCTTGCTACCACTCCAAGTCGGTCACTGGTATAGCTATCATGCTAGTCTCATCCCCTTATCAAGTTCTCCTCTTTCCTACTCCTATTCAAACCTTCCACTACATCACCCTAACTTCATCATATGAATGTGCATTGCCCTAAGATAAGGGTGGGTCCTTCAGCCCACTTGTCTTGAGAATTAACCATGTTAATGTTGTGTAGAAGGCAAGGAGATTGCAGATCAAGAGAGGTGATTTCGAACCAGCTAAAGCAGCTGGGGGGCTTTTCTAAGAGGGCGCCCGCGCAAGTCAAACCCCGAGTAAGTCACGAACCCAAGTGAGGTTTGTCCCCATCTCACATTAAAATTTCTCTCTCACCGGTTGGTACACCTGCCCTCATTTTGTGAAGGACGTTCCCGAGAGAGCGATCTAAAGTCTCGGGTTCCTTAAAACCTGAGATGCGTGTCACCCGATCACCTAGATCCGGAGGACGAGATTGAGGCACCGAACCACTTACATTGTGCTTGTCAACACCTCAAGCATTCACATATCTTTTTAATATGGTATTAGAGCTAGCTTTCAAAGATTCGGGACTTGGCGATTAGAGGTTAGTTCTTCTTTCCAATTGTTGATTATTTTTTGTAGATGATTTTTTATTGCTAATAAAAAGGGAAAAAAAGAAGAAGGAAATGAAAGAAAAAAAAGAAGAAAAGTCCTATTACCATGTTGACATCAATTACCATTGTTCCTGAAGTTTTGACCACAAGGAACTATGGAGACTGAAAATATGTGGTTAAGTTATTTGATAGGGCAAGGTCTACCGGATATATTCGGTGGGACATGCTCATGATAGACTTGTGTCATGGAAGAAATAGAATGGCAAGTTCTACACATAATTCATATCTCATGTGAGCCTGATAAGTTCTCCCACGTGAGGAACGTAGAAACAACAAAAGAAGCCCCTGATCGGTTTGCCATTCTGCATGACTATGTGAGCGGTGTTAGGAAAGCATTTATGGAAGCTGAATTACAATTATGTAAACAAGGTAATGGCTCAATCACAAAATTTTCTCTAAAAGTGAAGGATCTTTGTAATCAATTAGAAGGAATTGAGTTTATGATAGAGAATGACACCTAAGTTGCCATCATCTCTAGAAATCCAATGACCGAGTTTGGTGCGATGAGGGTGATAATTAAAAAATCCAAGCCATCTATGTGGAAGAAGCTATAAATCTATCGCTTCAAGAGGAAGCACTACTTGAAATCAAGAAATTAGAATCAAACAATTATCTTAAGAAAGTGGAAGACCGGAATGAGGTCATGTTTACTAATTATTGTAGAAGGCATGTGGTAGAGGAAGATATTGTGGTTCGGGAGGGCTCCCAAATAATAAAATGCCCCCACCACAACCTCACAATAATGAGCAAATTGAGTCTCGTAAAGCCCTAGATTGTTGGTATAACCAAGAAAATTATGTTGCCAAAAAAAAATACAAAGAGAAAAAGGAAGTTTATGAGGATAAAATTGAAGAGGCACTTCGTGTCAATGGTGGGCATGAGAATAAATGTCGATGGTACATAGACTCAAACATATTCAAACCACAGGACCTCTAGAGGCGATCTCTTTACCACCAAAAAAATCATTGTCTGATATTCTAAGAATCTTGATAGATTACAATACTACTTATAAGTCGAAGGCAAGTGAAATATTGCATTACAAAGGCCCAATGCAAATATCAAGCACCTATCCAATGTCTTACGTGTGATTGTGTAGTCACAACCTTGGCAACAACAAAAAGTTGGAAGCTCCATGAGATGGATGTGAAAACAACTTTCTTAAATAGAGAGATTGACAAATAGGCATAAATACATGAGCTCGAATGATATGAAGATCCTATGAAGCTTCATTATACATGCAACTTAAAAAAGGTTTTATTTAGTTTGAAAAATCATTGATCCAGATCATAATCACCCGATTCGAATATGAAATTATCCTAACCATTTCGGATCCCCTAATATATTGACATCCTGTGTCCCCCAATTCAACAATACCGATTCAGTGCCGGATCTATGGGATTCAACATGATTCGTACCGATTCTTTTACTGAACCTGTCGGATCTATGGGATTCAACACGATTCGTATCGGTTCTCTCACTAAACCGGCCGGTGTTTGGTTCTCTCATTAAACTGGTCGGGTCTATGGGATTCAACACGATTCGTACCGGTTCTCTCACTGAATCGGCTGGTGACAAAAAGGGGATCTATGGGATTCAACACGATTCGTACCGATTCTCTCACTGAACAGGTTGGTGACAAAATAGACATCGGATCTATGGGATTCAACACGATTCGTACCAATTCTCTCGCTGAACCGGCCGATGACAAAAAAAACATTGGATCTATGGGATTCAACACGATTTTTACCGGTTCTCTCACTGAACCAGCCGGTGACAAAAAGGACATCGTTCTCTCACTGAACCGGCCGGTGAGAAAAAGGACATCAATCTCTCACTAAACGGGCCGTTGACAAAAAGGACATCGTAGGCCACTCCAGCTTTTCGGTCTTATCGTCACAAATAAGAGTGATGTTGTCATAAGTAACTCCCCATTATCGTGCAGTTACAACTTAGGCATAAAACACATTTTTTTCAGATGAGTGAGGCGTTTCTTTTATGTATGCCTTAAATTTTTGATGTGGGACATGTCCTATTTCTACTCACTATAATTTCTATAGGGTGACCAAATGGAGGTGTCTCAACCATTTCTGCGGATGAATAAATAGAGCGAATAGAATAATAAACTTTGTAAATAATAGTAACTTATGCAAACATAAATTTATTTATTTGTTTTTATTTTTATTAAAATATGATTACAAATTTATATTTTAGGCCATAATGCATACTGGTTTTGGAGATATAGAAAAATCTTTGTTAAAAGTTTATGAATAAATGTGGGGCTTTTGATGTACATAATTTATTGATGCATATGGTGTGTGATTCAATCATTTTTCATTTTTTAATTTTCTCCAATTATATTATATTATTTTTCATTCGTTAGTGGAACATCAAAATTTGTAAGGGTTTTTATATTTATTTTTAATCTTATGATATGAAAGTGTTTCTAGTATTTTTTATGATAATGTTTGATGTAATATTATTATTATTAATTATATATCAATGATCAAATATTGTATTGTATAATAAAATAATTATAAAATATAAATTAATAATTCCAATTTTAGTATATAATAGGGAAATTATCATATATATACTTTAATTTTTGCTTAATTGGAAAAAAATCGTCAACTCTCATAAACCATGTCCACACATTTTTTCTTCAATTTTGGGCCCTTTTTTTTTTATCAAAATGGCATTCACGAAAATCGTATTACCGTGAGCACCATTACAGTAATTTAACTACCGTAATGTTTAGCGCATTTTATACGGCACTTAGAATACCGCAAGGTCTCCAACCTTTATTACGGTACTCGAATTACTGTAATCTCAGGATCCATGGAGTTTTGACTTTCATGAACAAGAGAAAGAGAGAAAGAAAGTGAATTAAAAAACAAGGAATGCGGGTGTTTTGGGTTTTCGCTCCAAAAACCCATTAATAGATAGAGATAGAGAATGGGGGCACCAAATCCAAAGATCTCACAGCTCCCTTCAAGCTTTTGCCCTTCAGCTTTTGCCCGTCTACTGTTGCTCATAACTCTCTGTGTCTCTCTTGCCTTGAAAAGGCTGTTTATGCTTTATTTGTTTAATTATCTTGCATAATTTAATCTGATAATAAGACTGATGGCTCTCTCTCTCTCTCGCTTTTTTTCCCTTTCGGTTGGTTTCAGGTTGTCATTCACGCCATTCGAGGATGTAGTTTGCACATTTGATGATAGTGTATTTGATATTTATCTTGAATTTTTGAATCTGTAATTTTAAGGGATTGGTTTCCTTTAATTTAAGTTTCATATTTATTTGGGTAGAACCTATTATTTAGGATCTAAGTTTATGGATAAATCTTACTTAAATTAGGATGAGGCTTTGAGTCCACATGGATAGGGATAAAAATCAATTTTTAATAAAGTTAAGATGTACTTATCTTTGGGGCTTTATTTTCTCTATAAAAAAATGCTTTTCTAGAGAGAGAAAGCATGTAAGAAAAAAGTAGCCGATACGTGGGTGTACTTTTGGGTTTGTCCTATCTTATTGAGATATATTGTAGAGAGAGAAAGTGCATAAAGAAAAAATAGATGGAAACTTTTGGATTGTAGAGAAAAAAAGTGCATAGAAAAAAAATAGATGGAAACTTTTGAGAGTTTTTTACAGAGAGAAAAAATTGTAGAGAAGAAAGCTTTGTGAGAGATTGAGCCTCTGGTTCTCTCAAGTAAGTTGCATTGTAATTTTCTTTTTTTGATTTAGTGAAAAATGTTGATCGTCTTTGCCCGTAGATGTACTCACATCTGTGATGAACCACGTAAATCCTAGTGTTCTTTTTTTGTTATTTATTTCCTGCTTTAAATTTATTGCTTGTTGCTTGTTTTTTTGCCGATTATTTTTCTCATACTTTATTTGTTAAAATTCAACTCATCGGGTTTAGAGCTTCCATGCATAACAAGTGATAAACACTATTTTTCAACAAGAATAATGAAAGAATTTATTTGAATAAGGATGAAAAATCCACAAAGATATTCTCATATTATGTGGGATTGAGATATTCCAATGTTATACGATTGAGATAATCCCATGTTATGTGGGATTGAGATGGGATTGAGATATTCCCATATTATGTGGGATTGAGATATTCTCATATGTTATGGGATTGAGATATTATTGGGGGATTGATATTGATATTGATAAGTTTCCTAAGGGAAATAGAAAAAACGATTAGGACTCTTGGATTTATCTCATGGTTTTGAGATATATATAGCATCAATATGAAGTTTTTTATTTAGTATGGACTTCTAATCTTATAAATATGGGATGAAAGTGTACAGAATTTATGTGCCCTATTTGGTCATCATATGAGAATGTTGGTTCTTCTAGAGAGAGAGGGAGCTAGAGCTTCTTGTGCATAAGATGCAATTTCCTCTTAGAGAAGAAAGCTTCATTTGGACAAAAACATTCTGATGATGCATCTTTTAGACTCCCGAAGATTGAGAGGCATGTTTCTTGTAGAGAAACAATTCCCATAAAGATTTTGGGTTGTTCCCTTTTTTAGTAAGAGAAATAGTCAGTTTTTCATTGCTCGCGCGTCTCTATCTAGTGCTGTCGATATTGCTAGAAATAAAGAGAATGGTGTTATCGATATTGCTAGAAGTAAAGAGAATGAATGTAGAGTTGTTTAAAAGGGTTTGCTCGATTTGGGTTTTGTTGTGGAGGTTTGTTCCAAAATATTTGATGTAACTTTCATTGGTATAATAGATTTCAACTTGTTGTGCCTGTGGGTGTAGCCCTTCTTGGGTAAACCATGTAAATTTTATGTTCTTGTGGTGTGTATTTCATATTTTATTTCTCTTACTTTATTTGTCAAATATTAGCCCATCGAGTTTAGAGCTTCCGCGCACAGCTAGTGGTATCAGAGCAAATAGAGGGAAGCGCATAGAGAAAAAATAAAGGGAAACTTTTGGGGGTTTTTCGCACAGAGAGAAAATTGTAGAGAAGAAAGCTTTGTGAGAGATTGAGTTTTTGGTTTTCTCAAGTAAGTTGCCTTGTAATTTTTTTTCTGTGATTTTGTGAAAAATGCTGATCGCCTTCGTCCATGGATGTGGATGTAGTCACATCTGTGATGAACCATGTAAATCCTGGTGTTCTTTTTCTGTTATTTATTTCTTGCTTTAAATTTGTTGCTTGTTGTTTGTTTTTTGTCGATTATTTTTCTTGTTCTTTATTTGCCAAAAATCAACCCATCGAGTTTAGAGCTTCCACACACAACACTTATATGCCCCATTATGCCAATTTACATCTCCGTTTATCTTTACTACGATTTAGACAATACTTTTTTTTTTTTTTGTTGGATTTCTCTATCCACTTCTTTCCTTCCTCACTCTTCATCTTTCCTTTCTCTCTCTTCTCCTTTCTTTTCTTCTTTCCTTCCTCTCTCTTCTACTTTCTTTTTTCTCTCTTCTCCTTTTCTTTCTTCTTTTCTTTTTCTCTCTTCTTATTTCCTTGCTCTCTATTCTCCTTTCCTTTCTGCCTCTTCTTCTTTCCTTTCTCTCTAGTTTTGCATCGTTTCATATCAATTGTGTTTTTGTGTTTGTTGAATTTTATTCTATTTTCATTTCATCTCTTGTTTGCAGAAATATTATTCCTTACATCAATAAATTTAGGAACCATCCAGTTAGTGGGGCTCCATTAAAGGTTTTTGACCTCATTCCCCTTCATTTCTACAAGAACTCAGAAGGTGTGGAACTTCATTCCCCTATATGCCTGCAACTCTCTCTCTCTCTCTTCCACGAGACTTCCAATTTAACTTGAACTCAACTCTCTATCTTCACTGGAACACACACTCTCTCTATTCACTTAAACACCCGCTCTCCATGTTTATTAATTCATTTTCTTTCTCTCTCTTATTGGTGAAAGTCAAAACTCCATGGAACTTGAGATTACGGTAAATCGATTATCGTAATAAAGGTTGTAAACCTAAAGGTATTTTAAGTGCTGTATAAAATGAGCTAAACATTACGGTAATTAAATTACCGTAATAGTATTTCACGGTAATACAACTACTGTGAAGGCTATTTTGGTCAATAAAAAGCCCAAAATTGAATAAAAAGGGTGTAGCCGAGGTTTATGAAAGTCGACAATTTTTTTTCCAATTAGACAAAAATTAAGGTATCGTTGTGATAACTTCAGTATACAATATTATAGTTAATTAGGTTGTGATAATTTTGAATGAGTAGAGAGAGTTTACAAATGTTTGATGTGATATTTATTCCACTTTATAAGTTTTTTTTTTAATTTAATAAAATAGAAGTGTTTTTTAGTATTTTTTGAATCATATTTAATGAAATATAATTATATTATACATTGTAATTAATACTTATACAGATATCCAAACAACGAAACAATGGTTCAATATTGACATATTGTAGCAAAATAATAAAAGTACATAAAGTAACAACCTCAAGAAAAAAAAATTTGAAACTCAAAAAACACTATTTTTAGGGATTTTGAGTAAAATTTTGAAGCCAAAATGGCCGATCCGGCCAATTCTCCAATCCAAATCGTCGATTCACCGATCCAACACAGTTTTCTGGGTGGCCGATCCAGGTCACCGATCCATTTATTTAAAACTTGTTTTGAAATAAGCACTTAGAGCATGGTTTAATAAAGTAAGATGGTTATTTCAATTATAAGGATAGTTTCTCTCATCAATCATTCTTCAAGATGAAAATTATTTGTGTGGTGTACGTTGATGATCTAATCAAATGAAGTTGAAAGAATTAAGGACTCACTATCTCAAATATTTCAAATGAAAGATTTGGGAGAAATTCAATATCTTTATGGGATTGAACTTAAAAGAGATGAAAGGGGCATATAGGTCATGCAAAAAAAGTCCGCATTAGATCTACTCGAAAAGTTCGGTTCAAAGCCAATTGCAACACCGCTTGAGGTGAGCCACAAGAATGATGGAGATCTCATTGCATATGCCAGATCAAATAACCTAATTTAATTAACCATAACCCGATCAAACTTAATTTATCCGTCTGGGATCATTAGTAAGTTTATGCGAGCCCAGAAACCATACCCAGATATCCTGAAGCGAATATTGAGGTATATGAAGACAAACATCATTGAAGGCAAGGCATGTTCTATGACCAATAAATTCCTATCAAGCTTGCAAGTCACTATTATGATGTCGATTGGGTACGATGCACAACCACTTGTCATTCAATATCCGGATACAGTTTAAATTTGGCTTTGAAAGGGTGTCGTCGGCAACCAAAAACCAACTTACCGTAGCATTATCGTCCACAGAAGTAGAATATAGAGCAATGATTATGGCTACACTCAAATTTGTATGGTTGATACAATTACTCAAGGAGTTTGGAGAAGCTATGGATTACAATGTTCCAATTCATAACGGATTCAGTTCAATCATGCTAATGTCGAATCGAGTCTTCCATACATGCGGGAAGCAGATCAAATTGCATAACATTATTTTCGTGTAAAGGTGTTAAGCAATAAGGCTAACTTGATCTATATTCTAACGAATGAACAAGCAGCTGATATCATCATTAAAGCATTGAATTAAGTGAAGACAACAAAATTCAAACGAGCCTCGGCACGAAAGATTTTAAAATTTTTTATCAATGCAGGGGGGTGTTAAAGTTAGGCACTCTTAAATTAAGAAGTTCTGTTAGCTGGATAATTAGCATAGGATAAAGTTTGGATCAATATGAGTTCATATGTCAAGGGTTATTTACCTAGAGTTCCAATGGGATAGGATACATAAGGGCGTCTACCTAGTCCTACCAAGGATTAGAAAAAGTGAAAAGTTACATATTGGTGATAGAAGGTGATGTGCGGGAAATTGGGATTTTGGAAAGGGAGAGACGTGAGGCAGTACACATGGGTCAAAGTTGGGATAAAAAAGTGGGATGTCTAAGAGTTTAAGAGAAAAAATAATAGAGTGGCCATTGAGCCTAGAGATAAATTATAGAGAGAATAGAGTATGTAACAGCCCAACAAAAGTCAAAGATTTTTTAAATAAAAAGTTATATTTCGGCTCTAATATTTTCTATAGTGTCCATCAACACCCAAAGTTTCCACACGTTCTTTCGACACCAAGAGCGTTAAAGAAGGCCTATAATCATAAATAAATAATTTATTCGATTTTTTCCAAACAACAAATGCAAAAATTGATGAAAACATAGCTCACTTTGCCTCAACCAATTTGAAAGACATTTCTAGCAAAACCCACTTAAAAGTCCGATCTTCAACCTAATAAATCCAAATTCCGCTTAAAGTCTTTTTTTTTAAAAAAAAACAACAATTCTCTTCCAACTATAATATTTTTTTTTTCAAAATCTGCCAAAACTCTGATAATGTGGTAAAGATAAAAACTAAATTTGGCTAAATCTCTCTCACATCGTCCAAGAACCTCTTTCTTCAGCCGAATGAAAAAAAATGCTAGCTCTCGAGCATTTTATTACAATAAAAAAAAGAAGCTAAAATGGCAAAATGACAACAACAACATTGAAACGATAAAAGTTTATGTAATAATTATAACAAAAAGACTGAAAGGAGGTAATTAGAGTCAAACAATTATCCCATGAAAGTGGAAGACTAGAGTGATGTCTTGTTTACTGATACCCTTGGGTTTTCGAGGCATTGGAAGATATCATGGTATGGGATGGCCCAAAAATATAAAGAATCCAATCCATTTTAACTCACGTCTATATTGTTCTTTTATAAAGAGTCTGGGAGCAAGTGGGAGTAATTCCCTCACCATAAAAAGAAAGAAATTACTCCCACGAGCTCCCAGGTTCAAGAACAAATCAATCGATATCTAGCAAGTCACATGCATCCGGGTCAATTACAATACGCATTATGCATACATGATGCAGGTCGTAGATGAATACTACCAAAAAAGCTTTGAAGAAGCAGACAATTCAAAGTGGCAATGGGTTATGGAAGAAGAGATGAATGCACTTTCCAAATATCAAACATAGGATTTGGTTCCTATTTTAGATGGCAAGAAAGCAACTGGATGCAAGTGGATTCAAAAAATAAAACGTAAATATAGTAGTAAAGTTAACGTTATAAATCGTGGTTTGTAGCTTTCTCAAACTTGGAAGACTATCAAGAAACATTTACAGACTTCAAAGATCCCAAGCACTTAATGAGAAAATATTGATCAAGAAAATTGTATATCCCAAGAATAAGTGCCTATGTCCTTCCCTAAGTATTAAAGCAAGAAGAGTTTGAGAATTTGAAGAGAGCATGTCAGACTTAGCAAAAAAAGGAGGTGTTAAAAGACAGCATTTCTAAGTGGACTGGGAGTCCTATTAACTAAGTAATTAGCATGGGATAATATTTTGGATTAAATTGTGTCCATATGCCATTAGCAGTACGGAAAATCCAATAGGATCTACTGTCCTACTAGGATTAGGAAAAGGTAAAGTGGTAAATAGGTGATGTGGGTGAGTCTTGGGGTTTTGGGTTTTGGAGAGAGTTGTAAGGTGAGATATTGGGGGTTTTGGAGAGAGTTGTAAGGCGTGATATTGGTTGAGAGACTAGAGAGAGAAAATAGAAGAGAGAAGAGAGTGAGGCCATCGTGCCTTGTAGAGAGAGAAAGGATTTTATACAGAGAGAGAGAGAGTTGTAGTGAGAGAGTGGGTGAGGGCAACGATTTTTTGAAATTAAAACATCTCTTTTCGCCTTTTTTTTTTTTTTTTTGCGTATCATATCGTCCCCATCAACATCCAGAGCTTTTGTAATACATTTAGTAACAAGTTCATAATAAAAAAATGAAAAATGCGTTAGTGTAATTTATAAAATATATGGTTTTAAAATCTAGATTATGTAAAATTCAAAATTCATAACAAAAATTATATGATATTTAAATTTTTTTAAAATTAGTTAAAATTAAAGGCATAAGCAATATTTAAAGCATTTAATGTTATTTAAGTAATAAAAAAATGAAAATGCGGATACATATTGATTAATTTTGTAGCAAAAGTCAATAGAATTTATGTGAAGTGTTTAATAATTCATTACAAGCATTTAAAATATTAAAGCTTGAAAGTTTTATAGACACTTTAATTTGTGTCATCATAATCATGAGGGCCTTATTCCAATTATTTGGGATCGACTACACGAATCCTATTCCCCATTCTGCTCCATCAACTGCCACACACTCAGTGAGACCATACGTGCTTATGGGAAACACTATGTATTCAAAATTCATGAATAGTTGCGGCAAAGTTTTATGCTGGTTGCCAGCCTACACAACCCTCCTTCTTTACCTAAGCTTGGGAATGGCATTTACCGGTAAGGTACACCTCAAAAAACCTAAAATTCTTAAGATGTTAAAAAGCCCTAAATATAGTATATATTGTAACACACTATTTAGACCGTCGATTTTTAAGATGTTAAAATCTTGAATCCTCAAGAGAAATCTCTGTGTATTGATTAATTGTCAAGAATATACAAAGTCCTGCATACATAGACGACTATTCAGAACTAATACTGCTAATCAGTTATTAATAATGACGAACTAATCCAGTCTTATCAAGAGAGATATCTACATCAAATACAAGATAACTTAAAATTAAAAAATATCCTCACCTATCTCTATCTCTACACTTTCCCTCAAACTGAGGTTGGGTGAACAACGTCAGTTTGTCAACAAGATAGTCATGACGAGCACGAGTCATTGCCTTGGTAAATATATCTGCAAGTTGTTGTTAGGAGGTAATATATGGGAGTGTAATTTCTACAGCTAGAAATTTTTCACGAATGAAATGACAATCAACTTCTATATGCTTTGTACGGTTATGAAACACTGGATTTGATGCAATACGTATGACGCTCATATTATCAGCATACAATGGTGTAGGAATTCTAGGAAGAATATTGAGGTCTTGTAAAATGCCTCTCAACCAAGTAATTTCACTGCAAGCTGAGAATATTGCTCAGTATTCGGCTTTTGTAGAAGATTTAGATACAGTATATTGTTTCTTACATTTCCATGATATGAGAGAATCTCCAAGAAAAATACACCACCCAGTTGATGAGCATCGAGTATCGGGGCACCCTGCCCAATCTGCATCAGCATAGGCTTGAAACTGGAGAGAAGAGTTAGAAGAGAATAATAGACCTCTATGGCTAATGACCTGAACTGCATGAGAAATATTTGGACGAGTCATAGTGAGATAAAGTAGACTCCCAACTAGTTGTCTATAAAGAGTAGGGTCCTGAAGTTTGTCTCCATCATCCTTTCTATATTTTACATTCATCTCCATTGGTGTATCTACTCGTTTCTCATCAGATAAGTTGGCCAGTTTGATCAAGTCTTTGGTGTATTTCTTTTGGTTAACTATGTATCCATTAGGGAAATAATGAATCTCCAGCCCAAGAAAATAAGTTAATGGATCCAAATCTTTCATTTTGAACGATTGATTGATAAGCTTTTTCAAGTGTCTGACATTATCAAGGTTGTCTCATGTGATGAGAATATCATCAACATATAGGAGAAGAATTATTATTCTTGAAGAACAATGATGAATAAATAACCAATAATCATGAACACTTTGTTTCAACCCAGCATGCAGAACGGCCTGTCGAAATCGTTCAAACCAAGCTCTTGGAGCTTGTTTTAAAGCGACAGCCCCTTGATGGCGCACGTGGCGATAGTCCCTTGATGAAGCTCGTGGCGATAGCATCTCACGTAGTGCACGACGATGGCCCCTTGACGAGGCACGCGGTGATAACGCATAGTGATAGCAACGGGCTCATGAGGCATAGGGGGCGGCAGTTCGTACTTGGGTCTCAAGACTAGTGCTTTTGGACCTATCACTGTCTGGAGACAATGACTGGTGCGATAACGCGTAATGATAGCCCTTGGACCTATCATCGTCTAGAGGCAATGACTGGTGCATCATTCCGAATTTGTGAGAGGTAGATTGCGGCATTGTTGAGTATGAAAGGGGAAAAACCCCATCTTACTGTTTTACCGAAAGGCAAAATAGTGAAGGAAATTTTTAAAGAGAGAGAGACGAAGCTTCTTTCAAGAGTTTCTTAGCTAGAGTTTCCAGTCAAGACCCGTGGTACACAAGCCTTCAAGAGATTTTCGACGAGCCTTGAGTAGGTCACAAACCTTCGCAACGTGCTTGCAGATGTTTTCGGAGAGTGCAAAG
The DNA here is from genome assembly GCF_054954075.1 of Amborella trichopoda. NCBI lineage: Eukaryota > Viridiplantae > Streptophyta > Magnoliopsida > Amborellales > Amborellaceae > Amborella > Amborella trichopoda. Next base: position 30,426,433 of record NC_142345.1, on the reverse strand, counting down.
CCTTTCTAAGCGGGGAAGAGGGAGCTTCACAGGGCTTCACCGAGTCTTTTCCAGTGAGGAACGACAACCATTGAATCTATTTCCAACATGCGTAGGGAATTCTTAGTGGACTTCTGGCGAAATTGAGAGGGTCGCAATGGTATTCTGCAGAAGTTCTAGTGCACTTCTGGTTGTTTTGCGGTTGCTAAAGATTGCAGAAAGGTCAGGGGACTCTGACGGTCTTTTGTTTATCTGAAGAGAAGAAGGAAACACAGTGGTTCTGCTTGAAACTCCACGGTTTTTTTGACACATCAAGGATTGAAAATAAGGAAGGCAGGGAAATCTGCGGGGTCACAGGGAAACTTCCACGAGAATTCTAGTGGTTTTTCGCCAACTCTGGTAGCGAATAGATGGCGAGGAAGGGTTTCTAACAAACAGGAGTGAGTTCCCGGCGAGAAGAGGAAGCATCGATAAGAACCCGAGGCGTGACAGGCTTGCAACTATCGAGAGAAGGTGGAGAGGCGAGATGGCGAATGGTCGCCCCTCCCACATGTGGTGTCAGTTCACGTCGCTTTGATAGGCTGCATGCCCGAATTTCGAGGGTAGTGGGGTTCGCATGTGTGGCACGTGCGAATAGTTGGAGCAAAGGTGTTAGATGTAGAAGCCATTACCTCACGCCTCGTCCGGGTCTTCGAACGGTGCTTCTGCTACGGCAATAGCCATACCTTCTGTGCATGGTAATACCCTCTCAGTGGGTAGACATCGATAACTCCTTAGTTGTGAGATGGCGATAGCCCTGCCTTCTGCGAACGACGATACCTTCTCAGTGGACAGACGGCGATAGTCCTGCCCTTGGCTGCGAGACAGCGATAGCTTGCCAGCGTTACGTCTTAAGTGACTAGTCGGTGATACACCCTTGTGAGTAGAGTTTTATGTGGCCCTTTAGCGTCCTTTGGCAACGAAGCTTTTTGCTCTAATGGCCCAGCCTTTGGGTGTTATTCCAGACGTGAAGAACCTCCTGCGAGCAGGAGAACTCGGTACTTATGAATTCACTGGCGAAAGCTTGGTGAGAGGTGAGACAAATGGCTCACCGAGGCTTTATGTGAACCCAGGTGGCCTTTAAGCGTCACCTTTGTTAGTGACCCTGTCCGGTTTGGGGTGAGAGAAGATAACGACGACAATATGAATGTAGAAGAAGGAGTAGGCCTCCTGCATTGCCTGCACCGAAATGTAGCCTCAAATAGGGACTTGCTGACTTTAGGTAAGAGGATGGTGAAAACGCCCCACATGAAATGGTCCTCTGCTGGGTTGCGGGTGCAAGGAGAGCACCAGTTTTTGAAGGGTTACTCCTCATGGACCATGAAAGTGCTGAGGCATTTCAGAGCCACTTTGAGACGGGCTTCCCAAATAACCGCCCTCTAGTGCTCGATCATCTTTGGAGGTGAAAGGGTAGGGAAAGAAGCCCCACCGGCTGGGCTTCAGGAACTGTTTGGGATTTACCAACAACTCTACGATGAGCCCAAAAGGGGACGGGTCACCTTCGCCAAATGGAGAGCATTTTTCTATGGCGACTGTATAGATGAAGCTGGTCCGACACCGAGGAAAGGGGAGAAGGAGGTCCCACCAGTTTTTGAGTTGCGGAAGGAGAATGGGCATATCTTCCTGATAGCTTACCTGGTGCTTTTCTTATGCAAGTTTGCTATGGTAAGAGGGGCATACATCATTCATCCAAGTGTGTTCTACGTGGCCTGTGACATGGCCCAGGGGAAAGAGTATTCACTATGCACAGCCAGTTCTGTGCAGCATCTATTATGGCCTGGGAGCCATTTCCAGGGGGAGACTATATCAAGGAGAGGAAGGAGGGAATGGCATAGTAGATGGTGAGGCCTTCCTAAGAGATTTCAAGGCCCCTTTCCTAGTCCATTATGTTTATGGGTGGCTCGGAGATTACTTCCCGGACACTTATCTCAGAAATAGGGTGTTGGAGGATGCCATGTGCCCATTTCTTTTGGAGATTGCCGGACAGAAGGCAGTTTTCCACACACCTAGTCATGCGCGGAGCTTGTTCTATAATGACCATCTTCATATGACCCAGGTAGCCTTCCCAGTTGGAGGCCTTATAGAGCACGCATTTGTTGACAAGCTGGGCCATCACTTAGATGGTGATTTCACCAGCTAGAAGGAGCTGATGTTTATGGTGAGTGTCAGAGGCAGGGTTCTTGCCTATCGCACTATCCATAACGCGAAGCTTAAGGGCTGCTTCCCTCATCAATTCCCCCAGCAACATGGGCTAGATCAAGAATGCTCGTTCTCAGTGTTCTTTGAGAAGCAGCCTAGAAAGGCTGCTCATTAGAAGAAGGACCAATTGGGAACCCAATGGGAGACATGGCTTCCAAGGCATATTCGCACTTCTTGGGCCAAGTGCTTGGAAGCCACGAAGGTCAACAAGTATGTGTTGCCCCATTTAGGCAAGACAGTACGGGCAACCGGGGCCCACAAACTTTGGTGGCGAATCATCAGTAAGGGATATTGGAACATGGACCGCCTTTGGAAAGGGGGAGCAACCGCTGGAATCAAGATACGAAGCAGCGGAAGATGGCGATGACTCCTCCCCTAGGTGAGATATTTACCCTAGGCTTCCCTCATGATTGGTGCACGAATGGGCGACCGCGTCAGATTCCTGAAGAGAAGGCCCTGTCGTGGTTTCTCAATATGGAGGAGAAGATAGAGAGCATTTTTTACAATTTCTCTGCTATTTTCAAATGGAAAGAAAGTTGCAAGGTTGCAGGGTATGAAGGGCGCCCGATCCAAGATTTGAACGAGTTGATAGGGAGTGGCCCTCACAGCGAGCTTGATGCTGGCTCTTCTAGAGGGGGTACTTCTGAAGCTACTGCACCCTCTCAACCAAAGGGGAAAAGAGGAAGTGAGCTGCCCCAACCGTCCCTCAAGCACATGCTTGTCGGGCTTCGAAGAGTAAGAGGCCCAAGCGTCGAGTGATTTGGGAGCTGAAAGATGGCTCCTCGCCGGCTGCTTCTTCTGAGTCATATGTGTCTCCTGATATTTTTGCTTCGCCTTCTGCCCTTGAGGATTCACCTGAACTTCTTCTAGCCCTTCAGAGGCTCAGGCTGGTGCCTTAAGTTCCACCACCTCGATCGAAATTGCTTCTGACCAGGAAGTGACGTCCATGGCTGAAGGAGAGGGCCCGATTTCGATGGAGATCAATGGGGCTGGTGACGCCAGCCTTGATGAGGCAGTCAAGGTGGAGAGGGCTTCCGAAGCCAAGGAGATCGCTGCGTCTACCAAGGAAAGGGAAACCCCAATAGAGCTTGTGGTTACAGAAGAGGCTGATGCCCCGGGGACTGAAGAGGGGCCACTTGAGTAGCAGGAAGTTACTTCCCCAGGTAGTGCAGCTGTGGGGGATGCAGAGGCAGGACACCCTCAGGGGTCGGACTTTGAGGGTCCAGAGGCGGTACCCTTGGCTGTTGAGGAGGCAAGCCCTGTGGAGGAGCATGTAGCCGGAGTCGTTCCCCCAGAGGACAAGGGCGACGAAGGAGAGGGAGGAGGTGTCGAACCTATCACGAGGGAGATGGCGGTTGTGGAGGAGGGGGAGCAAGGAGAAGGCATAGCCGCAGGAGAGGAGACTATCGTGGTACGCCATAAGACGGTAGCTCCCAGCGGGGAGGTCACCCTTGCCTTAACTGAGGTTGCGGAGCCTACAAGGGGTGAAGCTGCAACACTTGACCCCAAGGGGGTCGAGTCGAAAGAGGCCATGGGGGAATATTTGAGTGGAAAGGTTGTTGCTGAGGTACCAGGACAGCCCGAGGTTGCCCTTGAATCTGGGGATCCTGAGACCTTAGTTGCAGTTGAGGATTCTTCTGCTGCGGGCGCTCCTACTGTGTTGCCTAGGCTCACTGTCAACGGAATTTTGGGCATCATTTTTTAGATGCTTCGAACGGGCCTCCAAAAGCTGAAGGAGTTGTCTCTCGAAGAGCTTCAAACAACGATCCTACAGCTAAGGGGGATCGCCTTGGGGAGTGCGCTGAAGTCCTCCCTTACTTTGACAGCGTCGCCAATGAGTTGGGGGATGGAGGGTGGCTTTGCAGGCAGCAAAGACTGCAACGCGACTAAGAGGCTCACAGCTAGGGTCATTGGAGGCTTTCCTGGCACAGAAGCAAGAGTTGGAAGAGGCCCAGGTAGGGGAGATGGATGCTACCATGTCCCAAACGTCCACCCTTGCCGAGAAGGTTGTAACGCACCATAACAAGGTGTAGCCCTGAAGGCGAAGATCGCCAAATGGACACTGGAGCTTGACAGGTTGGAGAAGGAGACAACAGCTTGGGAGGCCAAAGATAAGGAATTGGGCCAGAAGCTGCTGGACTTCGAGTATTCCTTGGGAGAGAAGCTAGTCCTAGTGGAGCTTGAGGCTGGGCTGGTGGTCTAATTGAGAGTGGGCATCGAGCGAGCAAGAGTCTCGGTCGAAGAGTGCAAGGGGAAGGTCAATGAGATCATTGACTGTTTTTTACAGCACTTTCTTTCTATTCTTTTTTTTCTTTATTTTAAAGAAAAGACACCTGTAATTTTCTTTTTGATGAATGAAATAGTCATTTTCTCTGTCTATATGATGAATGTCTTTTATTTTCCCCTCTTCTTCATTGTTTTTGTCCTCTCATCGCTTGTGACGAAAAAGGATAGCCTACTCCTTACTTCGTCTTTTGACAGCTTGTTGTGGCTTCAATGACCTCGAATGAGGCTGCAATTGCTTCCTCACCTCTCAGCTTTTGATTTGACAGGGGTTCGAAATTCATGGTTCTTATGATTTGGTGAGCCCGTTTGCTGTAAATACTCCGATGTGGGGGAGCTTCTGCTTCGATTCGAGGTGCATTGCTTTCGAGCTCGTCATAGGTCTTAGTCTAAAAGACAAAATCCTTTAAGTGCTTTGAAGCCATGCGCATAACCTCCAACTGATTCTGGAGGCTATGAACCATGCTTCTCAGCTCTGCCATGGGGTCTTGTTCCTGAGAGCCAGAGGGCTGACTCTTATCCACCTGTACTTCTTCGAGAACTTTTGGGAAGTGTAAGATCTTTTGGTTGCTGGTAATCTCCTTGCCCAAAGAGGATGGGATTTAGAGTACCCTCCTTGGTGGTTGCTAAGCCAATTCTGCTTCTAGGAGAGCAATGGGGACGTGCAGGACCTTTTGCTGGTTCGGCGTATAGGTGACCCTTGATGCTGAAAGGTCTACCTCTGAGGGTTCCTCGGTCTTAGGAGCTGCTTCAAGCTCGTCATCTTGTTCTGGCGAACTAAGAGTAGAGGTAGAGGGGGAGGGTTCTTCTCCGGGGTATGACATCATGACCTCAGAGACATGGCAAGGTATACTTGGGCAGATAGGAGTCAAGGGGAGGACTTTGTCATGTCTTTCCTCCTTCTTGAACATATATGTGATCATTTGCCTAAGGTCTTCGATGTCATCATGAGACGAGGGTCCAGTCTCTCGCACAGGCTTCCAATCATCATCCTTTAGCCTTTCTAGAGTCGAAAGATCTGTGAAATAGTATTTGGCGTCGGCGTAGTGAGTCTCAGCTGCAGGGAACGGTCTCTTATCAGCGTAGACTGTGTGTTGTCTCCCATCTCGACTGTACTTGAAGCATTGGTGGAGCGTGGAAGGAACCACCCCTTGATCGTGAAGCCAAGGGCGTCTGAGCAAAACATTGTAAGAGGTGTCGATGTCAATTACGTGGAATTGGGCGTAATCATTCAGGTCACCGATTTTGAGGCAAAGGCGCACCATGCCAGCTAGCTTCTCTCCTGATTGGTTGAACCCTTGCACTGTAATGTGGGTAAGAGTGAGGTCGTCAGATCCTTACCCCAGTCGGATCAGGATCCTTCTTGGGATCAGGTTGACTGTCGACCCTCCATTCAGCATAATCCGGTTGATAGGGCAAGCTTGTAGTTCACCATTCACGAAGACAGAACGATTGTGAAACTTACCTCCCAACTGCAAATCATCGTCAGAGAAGGTGACCGCCAGGGACCCACTCAAGATGGTTGAGTCCACCTCAATGGGCTCCAGCTTGGTCTCGTACACTTATGAGTTGGAAGGGACTTGAACCAAGGCCATACGGTAGTCTCTAGACAACAGAATAGATACTTAGAAGGGCTGGAAGCTTTTTCAAGTGCCCAATTACATCATATTTCACCTTATCCTCATCGGCCTTCCGTGCTCCTGATCCTGTCAGTGGTTTAGGTGTAGGAGCAGGTTTTGATTGAGTTTGGTTTGTGACACTGGCTGACTTTGTTGTTCAACAGGTGCGGTCTAGACTGATGGGGAGGCAATAGGAATTTGGATTAAGGATGTGGAGGTTTGAGTTTGAGACTTAGGGGAAAGTGCAGAATCAGGAAACTTTAGGACCTTGAGCTTCTGAGGTGTGGGTTGTAGCTTCTTCCCCAATCTTAGGCTCATTTACCCTGTGCTGGATAGTACTTCCAAGATTTGCACCATGTGGGAAGCCTCTTTGGAATGGGAGTTTGAAGATGGCTTAGACTCGGCTTAGGCTGTCAGGGCGTCGGTGACTGTTAAGAAGCCAGGCGCCTGGGCAAGCATCTTTCTCAGGCGCTTTCGATGCGGTTTGCTGATATTGGTGCATTCGAGCTCTCTGTTTAAAGCATCGAAGTCTGGGCACTGTCGAGCTGCACTTGTGGAAGAGATAGAAGAGGAGGGAGGAGAAGAAGAAGAAGCAAAGTTAGAATGTTCTGGACAACTTTTTACATCATCACCAGGATTGGAAGTGTGCAGAGGGTATTTTAGGTCTTGCCTCGACTCTGATCATTGATGGATGCTTTTAATGTCGTCACTTGTATTAGCTGTGCCCTGAGCAAATGATGACTTAGGGACCTCCTCCTGATTTGACGAAGAGATAAGGCGAGTTGTGGCTGGGATGAAGTCCCGCAAGGTCGGGAGTGGAGGAAGGGGCTTGAAAAATTCTTCCCTGACTGGGGGAAGAGGGATGTGGTTCCTTCGGTGAGCTGACTTGGGTGCTCGTCTCTTCTTGGACCCCTTGGGAGGTGTATGGTCCATCATGACTGGCTGATGAGTGGCCCTAGCTTAGCGGACTTCTTCAGGGTTCAGAGACTTGAGCCTGCTTCGCCCATGGGAGACCTCCCATGCCTGGGAGGTTGAGGGCTCAGAAGGGTCCAGAGTGTCCTCGTAAGGGGCTTGTAGACGGGGGTGATGGCTTGAAGGAATTCTAGGAGGATGGCATAGACAATGTAACCTTCTAAACCATCTCCGTAACTATGACTCCGAAGCCAAAGCATTCCCTCAGCTTGTGGCCTCGTACCTACTGATATGGACACCAAAGATTTTCTGTCCCCTGTGCAAGACGGCGAGGTTGCCTAGAGGGCCTGGGAGTGACGAGACCCTATTGGAGAATCGCCTCGAAGAGGTCCTGTAGAGGCTTAGCACCTTCTTGGGCTTGGGTCGGGAGGTCTTCTTGTACTGGTGGAGTAGGGACCTGAGGACGTCCTTCTGGGTTGCCATGAACTTCTTGGCACTGCTGCAACTTCTTTGCCAAGATCTCATGGAAGCCAGTACATTCGCTCAGGTCGTGGCCTCGTATCAGATGATACAGACACCAGAGATTTTTAGTTCCTCGGGGCAGGAGCTTGGGTTGCCTTACGTGCTTTGGCGTGATGGGACCCTCTTCGATCATCATGGAGAATATTTCACGGAGGACAGTGGATGCTTCGTCATTCTCTTGGATTGTCACCACATGAGAGGCCTCAGTTGCCTCGAATCCTCTCTTTAGCTCCTCGAGCTTTATTTGGCCCTTGTTGCTGAGGGCTTCAATAATGTCCTTGAGAGTGTAGCACTCTTGAGTGGGGTGACTTACTCTCCTGTGATAGGCATAATATTTCTCGTGTGTTTCATGTCCGGTCTCTCTGGGGTTTTGACTTCTGGCAATTGGATCATGCTCTGCTCCAATAGTAGCTGAAGCAGTGTAGGGACCCACTCCTTCTCGAAGGGGTACACCTTGTTCTGGTGCTGGATCCAGTAGTTGCTTCGATTTAGATTTTTAGGGGGTGGGACCTTATTATAGGACTATTGTGTTGCCTGTGCCTTGGTCGTGACTACCCCTTTAGAGAGATCCAGGGTTTGAGGGGCAGGTTTCTTAGCGTCAGTCACGGTAATGGCTGCCCTAATCACCCCTTTTTGCTGGTTGCCTGATTGTTGGAGCGAGAGTTACCATTGCCCCGATCATTTCCCGAGCTAGAGGACTGTTGTCGGGATCCACCATGGTGTTTGGACAGACCTTCAATACGAACTGCCTTAGAGATGAGCTCCGACATGGAGGTTGGATTGAAAGCCTCTATGTGTAAAGCCATCTCAAACACCATATTCTGTATGCAGGGCTGAACCGCTTCTTTTTCGGTCATGGGAGTGGCATGATAGGTTGCCAACTCTCTCCATCTGGCGATGAACTTGTCCACTGGCTCGTCAAGGTCTTGAGTCAGGGTAAGGAGCTCGATGGTTTCTATGTTTCTCTGGATCTCATAGAAATGCTGGTAGAACAACTTCTCCATTTCCTGCCATTTGCGTACCGAGCTTGGAGGCAGCCGAGCATACCGCTGAAAGGTTGGCCCTTCGAGAGTCTCGACGAACTGACGAAGAAGGAGTCACTCATCAGTTGCCGTTTCTCGACAGGCTGCTTGAAAGTGGGCAATATGTTGTTGCGGTGACGTAGTACTATTGAACAGGGGGAGCTACCCTTTCTGATAGTTCGGGGGAAACGGCACCTGGTCAATGTACGAGGGGTAAAGATTTTGATAAAGCGGCACCCTTTGGATGCTCATGACCTTTCTCTTGAGGTTGTGGGTCACCATGGCATTTATGTCAGCTTGTGAGACCGTGTGGGGAGCTGAGCTATCTGGGGAAACCGGTGGAGAAGCTTGTGGAGCTGCATCCTCATCAAGCGGGGAGTCGATCTCATGGAGAGGAGAAGAGGATATGGAAGCTTCTAGACAATCCATCTTCTCGAGAATGGACTGCACCAATTCCTCGAACCTATTCATACGCTCCTCTTGGGCGTCAAACGGGGCGTCGATGGCCATCACACTGACCATTTCTTTTGGTGTTTAGAGCTATGTGAAGTAGTGGACTGCCAAGGTTAGCAAGTTGTCCTTGGCAAGTCAGTCTGTAGGGGCTCAGCATGCCCCGACTGTACCTGGGTCTTGTAGGCTGACCGTGTGAGAACCGGTTCTTAATGATCTTGGGACCATGCCTTCTTGATAGGTCGGTCCTTTTCTGTGATGGTCACCACCGAGCAACGTTCTCTTACCTCTGGTTCAGGTTTCAGAAGTCGAAGAGGGGAAAAGGGGTTATAAGACAGGTGGTTATGAAGAAGGGTAACCTTGACTGCCTTGGGAGGCTCTCTACTCAAAAGTTGCAGGCCTCTCTTCTGCTTGATCGCGAGGCTACAATAAACTCCGCTCTATAATTGAGCCTGGGATCTGGATTGCCTCGTCCTTCTAAAGCACATGAGGGTCGTGTCCAGCAGCTGGGGCAGAGAGTGCGGTCCAGGGATAGAAGGCATTTTGGGTTGTTGCCTTGGAGGCCTACGGCCTCTATCTGCCATTAGACCATTGCCCCGAGTTCCCTTGTGGGGTCTGGGTGGATGTCTAAGCAGGGGCGACTGACTCAAGATGGTATTCTTAGGGAAAACCTTTGAGTACCAGGTCTCGAGATGTTTGCCTGGTGAAGGGAGGGTGATAGGAGAGGGAGCTGGCTCACGGCTCTACTTGAGTCAGGATCGGGGAAGAACCTGCAAGGCTGGTTCGTGTGCACCTTTAGAAGTAGCCATTCGGGTGACTTGGGGGTCAGCCTGAGCTCGATCAGCTGGTTCGGCTTTAAAAGACCAAGACCTATGAGCTTGTGTCTACGAGGGACCAGGTACGAGCTTGTCTCTCATAGGGTGAAGCTGTGTGTGCTGAGAGGGGGGATGAAGTGATCGACCCTCATGTGCTCGAGCTAACGCAAGGCTGGCGTTGCCCGAAGCTGTGGGATGCGGACACATAGTGTGCACAGGGTTTGGCTCGAGAGGGCTTGACCATGGACGCGAGCTCAGGGCAGCGTGTATGTTGCCCCGAGGTGTTGCTCGAGTGGGTGGACCACGAGCCTTTGGGTGTGTGTGAGAGGTGGAGGACGCATGGTCTCTGCCTTGGTGCGTCGAGCTTCAAAGAATAGGAGCTTGAGGTGGTGAAGGAGCATGGGGGGTGGCCCTGTGACGACCCTCATAAGTGATGGCAATCTGCTTGCTTTTCACGAAAGTAGATAAGGCAGCCTTTCGGCGTACCTTAGCAATGTGACCGACAGGGGACTTGTCAGTAGTAGGGTGCATGCGGTGTGTGGTAGCAGATGTGCTACCAATGCGAGAAGTATTGGTGGAGGGTACACCAAGGCTAGCAAGTGGGGAGTCAGGGACCTTAAAGTCCCATCTCGCGCCCATCCAAAAGAGAACCTGGGAGCCGGACTGCGAGTCCTGGCTCAAGAGGAGTGTAGGAAATGAGACTTGAGAGGCTCACTTCCCCAAGATAGTCATGAGTACTGGGATAAAAAAATCCCCAACTCGGATAAACTGGTTGAATAACCCAGATGTCATGAATGCAGTACAGAAAGTGAAAGGTGATACCTGATCAAACAAGGGCGAACCGACGAAGGGGTAGCAAGTCCCTAGTGGAGTCGCCAAGCTGGTTAGGTGCCTCGATCTTGTCCTCCGGATCTAGATAATCCGGTGACATGTGTCTCAGGTTTTTAGGGAACCCGGGACTTGAGATTACTCTCTCGGGAACCTCGTTCGTAGAACGAGGGCAGGTGTACCAACCAGTAAAAGAAGAATTTTAACGTGAGGTGGGGACTAATTTCACCTGAGTCCGTAACTTACTCAGGCTGACTCGCGCGGGTGCCCTCTTAGATCACGATGGAAAGCCCCCTAGCAGCTTCAGCTGGTTCGAAATCACCTGCCTTGACCTGCAATCTCCTTGCTTTCTACAGAACATTACCATGGTTAATTTTCATCACAAGTGGCCCAAAGGACTCACCCTTGTCTTAGGGCAATGCACATTCACATGATGAAGTTAGGGTGATGTAATGGAAGGTTCGAATAGGAGTAGAAAAGAGGAGAGAACTTAATAAGGGGATGAGACTAGCATGATAGCTGGACCAGTGACAGACTCAGAGTGGTAGCAAGACGGGCATGGTACTCAAGACGAGCACAACGGCAATACTACTCGAAACCAAGGCCAATACAACTGTCTTAATCTGGTGTGGCAGCAAGACAGGCATGGTCCGTTTCAGGGTACTAAAGGTTGCTTCTGCCGAAATTGTTTCTTAGTCTGCATTGCCTTAGACATGTCATAATGCAACGAAACTTGGCAGGAGACTTTTTGGACTCCTTTTGAAGATCTTGACTCATTCTGGGGTCATTCTGAGACTGTTGAAATTTCTACTGTTTGTCATGCTTTATTGACCGGCTTCTCTATTTTATTTTGCATCGATGGCCCATGGTGCTGAAAAATGTCTTCAAATAGTGACGCACACAATGAAAAATTTGGGCTGGAAGAGAACTTTTTATTTAAAAAATATTTGGCCTTGGTAGGCTGTTACATACTATTTATGTCTCAATAGTTTTCTTTCTAACGTCATTGGTCTCTCCCATATTTTTTTCTCTAACTCTTAGATGCCCTACTCTCTTAACCCAACTTTAGCTCTCTTATAAAATCCATGCACATTACCTCGCAATTCTCTCTTTCCAAAACCCATATTTGACGATTTTTCATTTTTTCTAATTCTACTACGACTATATAGATCCGCATGCTTATCCTAATCCTAATGAGACTCAATCTAAATAACCCTTGGAATGTAGATTTATCGTGATCCCAACTTTATCCTATACTACTTATCCAACTAATAGAATTGCTTAATCTTAGCAATGCCTATCTTTAACACTTGGAAGCAAATATGTGCTCCTCAAAAATCATGTTGTTGCAATAATTGCTTTGAAGGACACGAGGAGCGCTCTCTTTATAACTTCAAATGCTCTTTTGGAGCACAACTTGTGTTGTACTGATTTACATGCCGTTGGCCACGTTTGCCTTGGATGACTTCTACAACCTTGCCATTGAAATCATCCTTGTTTTCCTTGATTTTCCCAGAGAAATCTAAGCCAAAGTGAAAACAAATAGAGGTTCATAGCCATAGGGGACCTTGAAAAGGTGAGGGAGCGAGAGATGCCTCTTGTTGAGTTTGAAGGGTTGCATAGCTTGAATTTCCAATGCCAGAAACCCCTGTATTGATCAAAAGTTCTGCCTCCTAATTATGAAATTTAAAGCTGCAAAATAATACACAAACAATTGAAAATTTAGAAAATGGACCATTCAGATGATGTGTTGTAAGATGCACTGTTTTGTTACTTGATATCCTTTTTGTATATCCATATACATCGAGATTGATTGGAGGTCTTCAAAGGAAACCTTTTTGGTTGAATTTTAATGTGCACATTCTTTATAGCATCAAGTTAACACCCTATTTAATTTGATAGAAACCCGCCTCAAGAGAAAAAAGATTAAAAGGATAGATGAATAGTTAAAAATGAGGACATATAGTATGCTCTAGAGGGAATATACTATATGTAAATTTACTGCTTTGTGCGAGAGAGCTACTTAGGAAGGCTTTTCTTATTTGGAGATTTTAGATCTACCCACTAACCACTAGATGATTATTTTCAGAAATGGGTTGGATTTTGGATTGTTCAATACTTAGATTTCACCTTCCAAAAATTGGAAGGCTTTTTAATCTGACATATTAGTTTTTCAGGTACATGTAAAACTTTTTGTTGAGTTAGTCATTAGACTGGAGATGTTACGTCTCCAAAATTTATGGTGTTATGTCTTCCCCTACAGCATAGAAGATTTATATTTTCCCTACGATCTAACCGTCCAATTTTGATCAAGAGAGCCACTACCGTTTGATCTTAGATCCGACGTCTCAAAGCATTTTATTTTTATTTTTTTTATAACGATTGTATGAATATGAAATTTGATATGTGTCGTCTTCTCATTGGGGTGCACCTATAAAAAATATTAAAAATAATTTTTTGGTAAAATATAGTGACCAAAATATCCCTTGAAACTTTCAGAGGTATTTTGGTCATTTTATTTTAATGAAAATATATATTTTTATATATTTTTCGCTAGTGCGAGTTTAATAAAGGATTGGATGTCCAAAATTTGGTGTCAAACTAGTTTATAGAAAAAAAATTAAAAATAAAATAGTGTAGAGACATGACATTGTGATTGGGGCAATCTTAACCCCTCCATTCAGAATAGACGGTTGGATAAGGGGAAGTATATAAGTTTTATGTTATAGAGGAATCATAGAAAGCTTGCACTTGTATATTTACTTCCTTTTAGCAAAAGAGCTAGAAGACTTGTTTTCAGTTTTTTTGGGATCCATTTAAAACGAACCTAAGTGAATAGTTTTAAATCCTAAAATTCAAAATTTGACCGGTAAACGCTTAGATGTGCCATCCAAAAATGGGTCTCTCGAGTGTCCTTGAGAGTTTTTTTTTTAAAAAAAATTGGTTGCCAAGATGTTTAGGTTATGTCTCGAAATTGCATGGCATTTGGTGACTAGTGCCTAGGATTAGAATTGGAGATATCCAATTTTGAAACTTTGAAGGTAGAAAATTGAGTACCTGGTAATAGAAAATACTGTGTTTTGTTAACAGTCTATGTGGGGAGTTTGGAAAACTATCTTTGGTTTAGGCTGACATTTCATAAATTAGGAGATTTAAAAATTAGCCAATTTCGACCATTTATTAAGGTTTCCGTTAATGAGAGGGTAATGTTTATTATATTAATGAGATTTCAAAATAATTGCTCATGCATGGTAGGTCCAGTGAAATTGGGACTCTATAGCAGGAAAACAAAAAATTGTATAACGTGAGAGTACATCTAAATATTTCAATTTTATGTTTTTGTAAATCAAATTGAGCTAACACCTTCGACTTCTAAACTTTTTACCATCATGTAAAGATTATAGAGACATAATTTGGAAAAATAAATGATTGAAATGTCCTCATTGACAGTTAAGAGCATATACCTAAGTGTTTCAATTTTATTTTATTTTTCTATAAATTAGATTGAGCTAAAACTTTGAGCAACTATGATTATACAAGAATGATTATACCTACAAAAGATAAATGGTCTCTTTGTAGATAATTCCGTATTAAATCTCTATATCTAGTAATAGCAATGTAAGAGCAAATTTAAGGTGCAATATAAACAATTCCATATTAAACTATGGAATCTAAATGCAATGTATTTCTCATGTTGTATCTATAAACACTAGTCAAACAATAACACTCTGCATGTAATGTATTACGCCAGTAATATATTTCACAGACAATGTATTTCCAGGTATCAAACGGCCAGTAATATATTTCATAGACAATAGATTTCTAGATATCAAACTGCCAGTTATATATTTTGCAGGTAATATATTTTACTGACAAAATATTCCAAGTATCCAAACAGCCAATAATATATTTCAAAAACAATATATTTCTAGATATCCAAACGACACCTAAAGGAATAAAAATAAACTATACTTCCCAATTGAGCATAGTATACGTATCTCACAACCATATTTTATCCCCTCGTTGGGAAACATAATTTATCTCTCCTCCCGTAATCAAAAGATCTATCGGGAGAGATTTTTTTTTAATTTGAAATTTTAAAAACTAATTGAGAATTACTAGATGATTACTTTTAAAAAATATTAAAATTTAAGGTTTTTAACACTTAGATGTCACCATCTAAAAATTGGACGGTCTAACTTTGGTTTTATCCGTTGGAGAGAAGGCCGAAATGCTCCCGCGGTACCACATAATATTTTGAATTAAAAATTGATATAGGGGGCATAAAATAACTTTAGACCACAGTTTGGATGCGTATATAGTATATACACAAATCGATCAGGCGTCCTTCTCTTCTCTCTCTCTCTTACAGAGCCTCTTTCCGTTTGCCTCGAAAGCTTTCGAGGTTTAGAGAGAGAGAGAGGGGCTCGAAAGCTAGGGTTTTAGAGAGAATGTCAGACTTAGACAGGCAAATAGAGCAACTTAAAAGATGTGAACCCTTGAAGGAATATGAAGTGAAGGCACTGTGCCTCAAGGCCATGGAGATCCTCGTTGAAGAGAGCAACGTTCAGAGAGTAGACGCCCCAGTCACAGTATGTATTCTCACAAAACGAAACCACCCCATTTGACTGATTTATAATTTCTTCCTTGTTTACTCTGCAATTTTCTCTTGAGTTTGAGTTGAGTTTTAGGGTTTCATTACTAATGATGGGTATTCTTTGAATTTTTTTTTTTCTTGTTTTATTTTACTAATGAATAAGAAGTTTTAGAATTAGTAGGAGCACTACTGGTTGGATGACACTAGGTCGTGATTTTTGATAATGAGAATTCATGCATATTGAGAAATTGAGAGCTTTGTTTGAGAACAGCTTTAAAAAGTTGGGATAGGTAGGACCTACCTTGTTATTATTGAATAAAAGTACTAGAGCATGCAAATATTTGAACAAACAAACACAAATTTTCTGCACAAAATAGCTAGAGAAGGAAATCCACCATTAAAGAAGAACACAAGCACCCAAATAGAAAAACATAAACTCTAAAGTAAAAATCTCCCTTTCCTTTTTATTGAAACAACTATTTAAACCAACTACAAAGTACTAAATATCTCTACAAGATATTAGACCTTCATTGCTTCAAACCTCACCATCGGTTTTTAATTTACACTTGCTAATACGTGAATTCTTAGGCCCAATTGACCTCTAAGTCCCTAAAGTATATCCCATACTCCCCACTCAAAGAAAAACCCTAATTTGTCATAATTTGTCAGTCCAGGTGCGTGCATCAGTGAGCTGTCATTTTTTTGGGTAAAAAATTCAACTCTAGATCCTTGGCCTAAAAGAATAGCTCTTACCTTTGACCTTGCTTTCTTATTTTTTCGTCTTTGCTGAGTATTGACATTCACTTCCTGTTTTTAGGATATTGAAAATGTATGTTCCATGTTTGTGCAAGAGTATTGTTTTTTTTTTTTTTTATGTTATGGAAGTTTAGTAGGAATATTACATAAATTGGTAATGTCAAAGTTCCATTGGGTTTGGTGATTTAATATCAGTTGAATCTCTATTTTGGGCATGGTTTGATTTGTTAAATAGCTCCCTGGCATCTTGTCGTGTATGCAATGGCATCTTTTAAAACCTTGTTTGGTGATGTGCATATTTCACATGATTTTAGATAAATTATTTTCCACCTTGTCTAAAGTGCTTATGAATTTTTCTTCAGATATGTGGGGATATCCATGGACAGTTCTATGATATGAAAGAGCTATTTAAAGTTGGAGGGGATTGCCCGCAAACCAACTACTTGTTCTTAGGAGATTTTGTTGATAGAGGCTTCTACTCTGTCGAGACCTTTTTGCTTTTACTTGCTCTGAAGGTATAATATGCTTTCCATTTGAACTATGTAAATTCCATTTAATGGTCTTGAGATGTGATGGATGAACTAAAAGATAGCCGATGCCTCTTATTCTTCTTTTCTCGGGTCTTTGTATTACAAATAGTGAAATATGATTGTTATAGCTTAAATGTGACTTTTTAATGATGAATGAGAAAAAATTACAAGCAGTAGTATGCATTATACTTGTTACCGGGTCTATATTCGCTTTAGTTACGATCTTGGTGTGAAATATGAATCACAAATTTTCCCCCTCTCTGCCTGGCATCATGACACCCTCAATAATTACCATCCTCGAGCCTATACTGCTAATTGTACACTATTCCAGGGCTCCTTTTCTCACTCTACAAGAATCAATTTCCTCATCAAATAACCACCCCCACCCACCCAAAACTAAGAATAACTGTATTAACATTTTGTTCAGCACCTGCAATTTTTAGTTACCTAGGCATGTAGGAGTGCTCGTCCACTCTAGAGTCCTACTAGAACCCATCAAATCCATTTCAATACCTTCTTGAAGGGCCATGGCCTCTTGTTACCTCCTTGTTACCTGTAACATAAAGTCCATGTAGAGAATTGTACTACTATCCTTTCTGTCCTAGTCATGTCGCCTTGTGCATTTCATACCTGATGCAGGATCAAGGGGGTTGGCTCCTACAGGAGTGTGCCATGCGAAGTGGGTGTAGAAATAAAGATCTAGTAAGATGCAGAATTCTAAATTATGTTACTACTTAAGAGTTCTAAATTAGGTTCCTACAAAAATTAGGACAGCAGGGTGTTGGCCTTATGAAGGTTTCTAATTAGGGTCAACTTGTATAATGTTAGGTATAAATGAAATAGTACTAGGGTCTCTGAAAGGCTTTAAAGGTTACTGAATTCAGTAGGTCCAGCAAGATAGGAAGATCATGAGATGGATTATAGGGCTGAATTAAGTAAAAGTATGGTTTAAATTTAAGTTCGAAGGCTATAGAGACCAGGTATATTGTTGCAATAGCTATTGTACTAGCTTAGGATTTGGTGAGGTTAGGCTAGCCTTTATGGAAAGGTTTGAATGGGTTTGTGGGGTATCTTGGATGATATGACACACAAGAGGGAAAAGAAAAAGGCTCATGCATATGAGGAAATAACTTCAAACCCACATGCTAGGGTTTTGGAGAATATCTTCATTGATAGAAGATGAGGGGCTGAAACTTTTGGGAAGAATCTCCCAAATCTAGGCTAAAGTTATTGTCTCACTCTTTCTGCAAAAGGAATTGAGAAATTTTTCCTCTAAAGGTGGTTTCTCACCACTGGCCATAGGCCTATAGGGGTTTATATAGAGAGGTCCAAGTTCAATTTGCCCTATACTTGGACTCTTGAAAGCGTAAAAGATAAATTCCTAAAGATTTTGTGAAACTATGCAACTTAAAGGGTGTGTTTGATCACAGGAGTTGTAGTTTCTCTTGGAAACTGGGGGAACTGGGAGGCTTAGAAAATGGGAGGCTTGGAAAATTGGTTGGCTTGGAAACTGGGGACCATTGTTTGGTAACATATCTGGAATACAAGGTACTGGCAGTCTCATTTGTTGGTGATTCAATTAATCGGTAACTCTCTCTCTCTCTCTCTCTCTCTTTCTCTCTCTCTCTCTCTCTCTCTCTCTCTCTCCCCCTCCAAAAACGAAAAAACCAAAAAAAAAAATCCCCACGATCTCTCTCTCTCTCTCTCTCTCTCTGTATATATATATATAGGAAGATACTACAAAACGCCTATGGGCGAAAATGAACAGTGATTTCGCCTACTCACCGTTCAAAGTTCATCGCACGATCACAGTTGTCCAGTAGTGTTTCAATTTTCATTTTTTTTTCTATAAATCAGAATGATCTGAAATTTGGAGCATGTGTTCATAAAAAATAGGCGAATCTATGAAAAATATTTTAAAAATATTTTACATGAAATGAATTGACCAAAATACCCCTGCAACGTTTCAAGGGTATTTAGGTCAATTTTCTTCTCGCGAATTTTTTTTTATATATTTTTATTAGGTGCGTCTCACTAAGATGTACACATGCTCCAAAATTCAGATCATTCTGATTTGTATAAAAAATGAAACACTACCAGACAATCGTAACCGTGCGATGAACTTTGGACGGTGATGAGGGTAGGCGAAAATCACTGTTCATTTTCGCCTATAAGCATTGGGAAGACTTTTCCATATATATATATATATAATAGTTTGTTTTGGTGATTTTATTTAGTTGGGTCTTTTCTTATGTAGTACTCATACTTTCAACTCAATAACTATGCCAAAGATTACTTTCGAATGCTCTAATAATAAACAACAAACTATCAAATTCCACATACGAGTTAAGTGAAGAGAGAGAGAGAGAGAGAGAGAGAGAGAGAGAGAGAGAGAGAGAGATCCACACACAATACACCCTCAATCATCACCTGCAATCACGGTCTTCCTAATTTGAGAATTGATCACCATTGGTTTAATATGTTCTTTGTTGTCATATGCTTCTTTCATTGTTGTCATGCCTGAAGCTGGAATATTGACTTTTTAGGAAAGTTCTATGAAGGCATCATTTGGATAAAGTTGCCTAGTATAAATGTAGCATTTGCAATCTTGACCTTTGTAGCAAATGGATCATAGTTGTCGGGTGCGGGTGCGTTCCCGGGAATGGGAGCTGGCTCGGGTCCACAGAACCGTGGATTGTTGGAAGCTCCTATGGTGAGGATCGACGTTTGTACGATCCTATATCAAGGGACCGGGATCCTTGTCATAGGGAAGCGCAATTCCATGAGGAAGGAATCGTCGTAATAAGTTTTAAGGGATTGCGAATGATGCGTGGGTTCTCAGTGCCATCGGGCACAAACATGAATCAATGCATATGAATCAGTGCTGAATAGATAAAACATCATATGCTTTGAAATTTACACTTGAGAACTGCGGTTCAAGCCCATTGGGAACGAGGATCACAATATAGGGATCCGTGTTCCGTCCAGGATCCCTAGCTAGAATTGTGGGATCGAGGTTCCGGAGCGGGTCCGTGACCTTTCCTACAAGGGTCTAGCAACTATGAAATGGATATTAAAATTGGCTCTTCAGGATAGGAAACTTTGCTTTCCGTATTCGAAAATTGCTCTCCACCACAATCAAATATTGAATGACGATATTTAAGTAACTCTTCCAGCATCCTCAGAGATTGAGTACGTACAAATTCACCAAAGTGGTATTGTATAGCACGATGCATGGCCTTTAATCTGCACATGATAGGGCAGCCTGCATCTACAGGGCAGTATTTTGCTACACTGGATTAGGCCAATTTGGTGAATAGGCATTTGACCGCAAATTTTAATCATTGTGAGCTTGAGTCATTGTTAAAGGATGACTCTTGAATTGCCTTGTATAAAATTCTCGAGTCTGAAGTACAACCTTCCCAACCTGCTAGTACATACTAGGAACACATGTAAAAGTTAACTGCTGCCAATGCATTTTGGGATGGGTCCCCCTTTCCTTTTTCTATGGGTAAGTAATGGGTCCCCCTTCTTATTACAGAATTGTCCATATGTTCACCTCTGAGCCTAAGCTCAGATCTCTGTGCCATCCAACACAATTCGAGGGAGGCAATTTTAAGTGAGCACCAGTTAACAATACTAGCACCATGAATTAGTTCCTAATGCTATAGAAATTTGTCGTATTGAAATATGGGAGAGTGTCTGAGAGCTTGAGAGTGCTTAAGAGAGAGGAGAGAGAGTGCTTAAGAGAGAGGAGAGAGAGTGCTTGAGATAGAGTGCCTGTCTTTGATTGGAGACAACCCTCTCGTGAAGGGGTTTCCTGGATTTTTCAAGAAAGGCACACACCAAGTTGAAGCTGGCGTGCAACTTTCCAAGAAAATACAGAAGTTGGGAGCCCATCTTCCCCTTCTCCTTAAGAACATTACTTTCCCCCATATCAAATGGGAAAAAATAGCAAGGGGGTTGGTTGGAACCCAGCTCCGACTTTACCCATTATCAAACTCCCCCAAAAGGTCTCTAACCCTTTGTCCCTGATAAGAGTGCCCTGTATCAAATGGGGGAAAGTAATAGTAAGGGGGAAGCTCTAACTTTCCTTGGTATCAAATGCCCCCAAAAGGTTTCAGAAAATGAAAAGAAAAAAACCTTACACGATAAGGAAAATAAAGTTGGTCAATGACTTTTCCAGCAGGCTCTCATCCACGATTTGATACTTAAAACATTCAAATCACAAGAACCCATAGAGATAAGGGTTGTAGATCTTGAAGAGATCTTTGAGTTAAGCTTTGATGGCTCCAATCGGATATCCGAGTGAATAACTACATCCTTCGAAAGTGGACTGCATCATTCTCGCCTGGTTGGAGATGACTCGTCCTCGACTTTTCAAGTGATCATGGATGGGTCCCTCCTTGAATCCACTACTTTCTTTTCAGTCCTATTCTTTGTTGCTCTTAACACTTCAAAGTGTATCTCATGTGATAAATAAGAAATAATTAAACTCTTTTGCAAACATTTCAGAAACAGGATCTATGTATGCTGACAAGGAATCAAGATGAGTACGTCTAATTCGCTTAGGTCTTCAATAGTATTGTCTTCCTCCTCTGACTCAATAGTCTTTGAGAAAGGGAATCGCATCCTTTACTTCTTTCTGGGCCAAGGGGTTAGTTTCCTTCATGATCTCGATAACATCATCTCCTACAATTTTATTGTTTTTTCACGTCATCATAGAGGACATCATTATTAGTTTTTTCACGCCATCATACATGTGTCCTATTAAATCGATATTGGATGATTCAAACATGTTCTTTGCAAAGACACCAGCAGACAAACTTCTTCCCATGTCTTCATGAGCTTAATCAAGAGCTTGCTGCGAATGGCTTAAAGCTCCTTCTTGACCAACTACTTCTTTAGGGGCATCTTCATCAGACTGCTCTTTGAGAGGACAAATCTCTTTGTTTGTGACCATTGGGATTATTTGACGGCTGGTTTATATTGGTTCATTCTTCAACCAGTACACTGAAAATATCTTGTATGGTGTTTATTTGATTCATCAATTGCAATTAAAGATCCCCGCTTTGCTTTTGGGAGAGATGAGAGCCGTATGTGCGACCCCTTCGGGTTCACATGGTTTAATGCAACAAAAGCGCCATGGAACAACTTGCTTTTATATCAAAACTGATGTAGACACCTACAAGAGTGTGATGGTGGGCATAGGAAGAAAGTGTCTGGTTATGACTAATAAACCTAGTCAAGTTAGGGTTTAGGAGTTCTATACAGTTTTAGGTTCCTATAAAGTTTAGGACGACATGGTCTTGTGCCTTTTGGAGGTTTCCTAATCGGGATCGAATCAGATTTGGGATAGGGATTGGGTTTGGGACCTCAAGATCTTGACAAGTAGAAATATCCCTATGGTAGGGATTGCAGTCCATACAACCTGAAATCTAGGGATCTCGATCCCAAAATGTGGGGATGCTTGATCCAAACTTAATCGGATCGAATGATCAATTATGCATGACCGAACTCCGTATGGTTAAAAATTAAGCCCCCCAAAGCACACTTATAATGTACAATAGTGTACATTATTATACATTACTATATTGTTATACTATATCAGAATTTTATGCGATATACTATATGCTACTATACTTATAGGGAAATGATCCGGTCAGCCTAAGTTATCTTCTCTTAAAAAAAAAAAAAAAGATCCTGGCAGTCTACTAGCTGATGGTCACGTTTTTTCTACCAATCTAAATCGCATGAAATTTGGAGCGTCCACTTCTTATCAAGGAGCACCTAATAAAAATATGAAAAAGTTATTCATAAAAATAAATTGACCAAAATACCCCTATAACTTTTAGGGGTATTTTGGCCATTTTATTTTTTGCAAATTATGTTATCTTTCTATCAACAGATGGAGTTCCCGTCCCCAGGTAATGAATAAATGGGCTAAGAATCCACCACTAACTTCCTCTTCTCTCCCCGGTGATGGGCCAAGGGAATCGAAGACTCTGAATCTCGTTTTTAAATAATTTTTTTAGATTTGCCTATTTTTCAATAGTAGACACTCAAAACTTCAAGTGAATTGAATTTGTAAAAAAAATTAAAATTAAAATATGAAATGTAATCGCGTCTGTTATATCGGTCTAGATTGGCTGTTGGGCATTTATTGTAGTTGTCAGGTAGCGTGCTAACCTCAAATTCTCCCATACTTAAATATACTATAGACAACTATATAGTTGTATGTATTACAATATAGTATATATGATCATACTGTACCACATTGCTAGACTATACTATATTGCGATACTATACCAGATTGCTGTAATATACTATACTACAATGCTAGGCAATCTGGGTCGCATATTACTCAAGCCCTTGGTCCCAAATAGGAAGGATTGAGATTCCAAATTTAGGAATCGCAGAGTACCGAGGTCCTTTTCCTTGTAGCTCAGGATCGGGATTTCGGAGGGAATCAACACCTTGGTAGGTGGATCCCGTTAAATATGATTCGCTCCATACTTGACTCCTGAAAGCATAAAAAATAAACTCCTAATGATTCTAGGAAACAATGCCTCTGAGAGGCTTCTAATCCAACTGGGATTGAAACCTGGCTTTCTAGAGACCTAATAACTAAAGGAAACTAAAATTGAACAATAAGGACTCAATAATGAAATGAAAGACACTTAAGAAAATAAAATTTCTCACAATTTAAAATAAAATTTCTCACAAATTTTTCTAGGAGTTCAATCACAATTTGAAGCCCCAAAAATGCTTAAATCCCGAGAACCCATAGAGACCTTGATGAGTTTTTTAAGTTGGGCTTTGGATCACCCCAGACAAACATCTAAGTGAAAAGTTGCGTCCTTTGAAAGCAGTTGATGTGAACTCTACTGCGTCTTCCTCGCCACCACGAGATGCATTAAACCCCTTCTATGTAGTCTTCCTTCTACAACTTGATATGATGTCCCCCTTTAGGAGTCCTAGCACCAGAAGATGTACAACTTAAGTAGATTCTATCCTGATGTGATAATTTTTTGCTATTTAACTCTTTTCAATGTACACATTTTACATGTTCTTTGTAGCATTAAGGGAATCCATATAAACACCCCTAACAATATCGTTGTTTTTTTTCTTCTGCCACTACTGCTAGCCGTATGCTATGGGAGTGTATCGATGGAATAGGCACTAACGCCATGTAAATGAAAGACTGCAGTGGTTTAATGATAAATTTAAGTTCCCCTTTTCATCATGGCCCTACAATATATTTCCTTTTCTTTTCTCCCTTTTTTTATAGAGTCCATTAGAATGACTTGAACCCTATGGAATTCTCTTTGTGCATGTCTATATTTAATGCTAAAAAAATAAATTAAATATTGTACATCTGTTTTACTACCACACTGAATTTATGTATGTATAATGTATGTGTGTGTGTGTGTGTGTGTGTGTGTGGTGGTGGTGGGGGGGAGAGCTTCCTAATGCTTCCACACAGTTATAGTTTAAGTACACAAATGTATGGGCCCTCCTGGCCACTCCCTGAGAAGCACTCACTAGGTGGGGAACTTCAGCCATGGGTTGGTGCTGCCACCCCTTCTCTGGCTTCTTCTCCCAACAATTATGGTTAAAGCTCAAAGCCTTCTTTTTTTCCATTTTCCTTCCTACAATCAAGATATGGGAACTGATGAAATACATCCCTGCCTGTGAGCTTTGTTACCATAAGCATATATTTAAGTACTTGAAATACCCTTGCATTGTAATGCAAAACACTTTGGGATAGGGTTGGTTTTGATTGTTTGCAAGGGTAAATGCAAAAGCATATGGAAAGGATTGCACAAAGGAGCATATGATGTGCAATAATAATGATAGATACATATTTATTCCTGCACTTCACCTCCCTTCCACCCAACTGCTTCTACTCTGTTGCTCCATGAAAGCCACACCTTTGGGCGCCTCCTGACTTATGCAATTGCTCCTCGACCAGTTTCTGTCCACTTACTCATCTGCCTCATCCACTGTTGGGCTACAGCTGCTTTTACTTATTAGTGGGTGGAGATGAGAATTCTAACTTCTCTCTGATGTATACTCATGCTACCCCTTTTATTCATGATGAATGCATCTTAATATGTGGAAACTGAGAATATTCCATACTCCATATGGATATGGAATATGGTACTCGGGCACAACATCCACTGTCCATATTTATCTAAGGGTGGTGGTTGATGAATTGTTGCTCATTTTTAGTCATCTGTTCGTTTAGTGGGAACAATGAACTCCCTGGATTTGCTATGAACAACTGATCTTTGGTATGAGTACCCAAAGAGTGTACTCGTACAATGTATAGTATCCGGTCCCATGTCGAAAAATACAAATAGTACAGTGGTAGTATACACTATACATGTAGGAAGATTGTAGAGGAATGGAATTTCAAATGGGCAAGTTCTTGAGGAACCCCCCATCCATCAAACTGCGGAGTTAGTGTTGATTTTGTCCTCCCTAAGGATGTGACAGAGAGAGACATCCATTTCTCTCTCTCATCTCCATGACCTCTACAATACCTACAATCCTCTGAGGCAGTCTCAAGAGATGTCTATTACATCGAGTAAATCCCTTCCTCATGGACTTCCTCATGGAGGTACTGAGAAAGTGAATATAAAAATAGACCTCACTAATCCCATTTGGAGGAAATTCATTATTCCTTGTACACTTCTACTCTCAAATAAGACCTCCCTGACCCCCTAAGAACTATCCTAGTGGAGTTAGCATGCACCAAGAATCTCTGTTGTCATCACTGCCTGACTCCAAAGTTCGCCTTTACTGATCTTAGTGAGAACACCCTGTGCATTTCCTAGTTATATACTAGTTTGTCCCCTCTCAACAGAGGGATGAAGAAATGCTTTGATTAGCTCACATAAACTTGCCAACTTAAGTACACCCATATCTCCCTCCAACCTCCCTTTAACATCCTGGCTAATCTCTTAGAATGTACTACAAATCCTCAATTGAACAAATTCTATGAGATCAACTTTCTACTTTCTGCTAACCCAAACAACCTAAGATTCCTTCCACAAACAATACATTTCTTTATTTCTAGTGCTACATTCTATAGTCTTAACCTCTCAACATTTTTATTGGCTGAATTTTGAAGATTTTGTTGGTTTATTCTACAAGTTTCTTGGTATTGTGACATTGTTGATATTCTTTTGCCAAAAAACTTTTCTAGTATTTTGACATGTTTTCTTGGAAGTATGTATTACTTGCAACAGTTAATCATACAAGCATAATGTTTTAGTTTCTGTTTTTTGTTATAAAAAAGTACATGGCTACATTTGCGTAGGAGATAGGTTATCATTCTTACACTTGAGTATATTCTCTTACTTCTTTGTGTTTCTTCATGGTCATGTTCCTGCTTTTTATGGGTTATTGGTGGTTCGCTTGAATTTCTGGTTGAACTTGTCTTGCAAAGGTGAGATACCCAGATCGGATAACACTGATACGAGGTAACCACGAGAGCCGTCAGATCACACAGGTTAAGATCTCAAAGCCTCATGGTCATTCTGGTATTGAAAAAGTTATGGTACTCGAAGCACTGATTTTTTTCTGCTGGCAGGTTTATGGATTTTATGACGAGTGCCTTCGTAAATATGGCTCAGTAAATGTGTGGAGATATTGCACTGACATATTCGACTATCTGAGGTTATATTGCACCTCTTATTTAGATATTTGTAAATCCAGTCCTAGCCATCATTCTTTAGACGCCTGGTTTATTTATTCTTAGGTGCTCATCTCAATCTATTCTTCGTCTCAAGTTACTCCTCTGAAAATGAAAAGGTTTGTTATTTGCTGAATTCTTCTTATTTTTTACTGTCACATTTGTTTCTTATAAATCTGGTACTTCACTACAGTTTGTCTGCGTTAATCGAGAACCGGATTTTTAGTGTTCATGGTGGTCTCTCTCCTGCCATATCCACATTAGACCAGGTCTGTCATTCTACTCCTTAGAAATCTTCCCCAATCATCATTCCTTAGATGATTATCGTGCCTATCATTTACAAAATTGCGCTTTATATATTACAAAAATTGTCACTTTGCTATTAGTTTGTATCAGAGTTGTTGGGATTTGGGAGTGGGATCAGCATCGAGAGCAAGGCATTGTGAATGACTAGAAGATATCTATGATTGGAAGCACCTGTCCATACCATGTACGTGTTAGGGATTGAGATCCTCAAATGTTGGGAATCTCGATCCCAACCCTGTCAGGATATTGATCCTAATCTTTTGGGATCTAGATACTATCCTTTTGGGATCTCACATCCTTAAAGAGTATATATGTAGTCTGGCTATATATACTCTTTATAGTCTGGATCTCCTTATTTATTGCCAGTAAGCAATGCAATTACATTAAAAGTATAGTTTCATTGCTGGCTGGCGGTAAATGAAGAAAAACATCAGCTTGATCCTTATTTTGGTCTCTAAGGTGGGGATTGAGATTCCAAAATCTAAAATCCAGATCCCTTGAAGATCACCCTTTCCCGAAGCACCGGAGCAAGACTCTGGAGCAGGATCGCTGCCTAGGTTGGGAGACCCCAGCAACTATGATTTGAATAACTTATATCAATGCCTATTCCCTTTCTTAAATAATGTAGCATATTTTTTTACCAGGTTTGCCCTCTTCATGGTTCTTCAACCATGAACTTTGTTTTTGGGAATTTATTTTTCCACTGCATTTTTTTACCTGTAATAAACAAAAATAACTAAATAAATTTATCAATTGTGGGTTCATGGAAGCATTTTGATAAGCATTTTGATAAGTTTTGGTTCTATAACTGTGTTTTTCAGTACTACTAGTGCTTATCAATTTCTGGATACAATGAAGCAGTTAAATAAGCTTTCCTTTGTAATTTGAGCAGATCAGAACGATTGATCGGAAACAAGAGGTGCCTCACGATGGGGCCATGTGTGACCTCCTATGGTCAGACCCTGAGGACATAGTCGATGGCTGGGGTTTGAGCCCTCGAGGGGCCGGCTTCTTGTTTGGGGGCAATGTTGTCAGCTCTTTCAACCACTCAAATAGCATCGATTATATATGTCGAGCCCATCAGTTGGTCATGGAGGGTTACAAATGGATGTTTAATAACCAGATTGTAACTGTGTGGTCAGCTCCAAATTACTGCTACAGGTCCAGATCATAACCCTCTGTATGTGTGTCATCTGTGTTTGTGAGTGTGTGTGTGTGAGAGAGAGAGAGTTCACTTCTTTAGGCTAATTTTGTATGTGTGTTGTATGCGTGTTATCTGTGTTTGTGTGTGTGAGAGTGAGAGAGAGAGAGAGAGAGTTGACTTGTTTTAGGCAAGGAGAAAATTTTCTCTGTGGATTGTTTGAGAGAGAGTTGTGGTGGTTTCTTTGGCCTAATTTTGTGTGTATGTGTGTGTGTGTGTGAGAGAGAGATGTGGTAGTCTTTATACGAAACTGTGTGTGCATGTGTGTGAAAGCTATGCATACATACATACACACACACATATACATACATACTCTCACATAATAACATATATATGGTAAAAGCTAAGGTCAACCCATCAGCTGATGGAACAATGTAAGCCCAACAGCTCAGATTAAATCTGGGTCGATCTGAAAGTCACGACCTTATTTCGTATTTGAATTTTAGTTTTTTTCTTAAAAATTGAAATCACTCAAAATTTGGAACGATTATTCTAAAAAAAATAAGAGAATCTAATAAAAATATCAAAAAATAATTCGTAAAAATAAATTGATCAAAATACCTTTGAAACTTTTCAATGGTATTCTGGTCAATTTATTTTTATGAATTAATTTTTAAATATTTTTATTAGGTAAGTCTTTGATGAAAATAATAGACGCCTACAATTTTATGTGATTTGGACTTGTATAAAACATATTTAAATTATACTGCAAAATGAGGTCGTGACCGTCAGATCAGCCCAGATTCAATTTGG
Organism: Amborella trichopoda; assembly: GCF_054954075.1. Taxonomy (NCBI): domain Eukaryota; kingdom Viridiplantae; phylum Streptophyta; class Magnoliopsida; order Amborellales; family Amborellaceae; genus Amborella; species Amborella trichopoda. The sequence goes on along the minus strand of NC_142345.1, from coordinate 30,397,919 downwards.
GCTGTTAGGCTTACAGATTTAAGCTGGTGGGGTGACCTTAGTTTTTTCCTATATATGTATATATAAATTTTGGACACTTGTATTGTCTTGTTTTGTAATACATTATGTTTGTAGTAAGACATTTTTGGTCATTAAGAGGGGTATGACATCATCTACATTGGGTGTGACATCACCCACATGGAGTATTAAATGCCACTAGTGTGTTAGGTGATGTCACACCTCATGTAGATGATGTCACACCCCTCCTAATGACCAAAAATACCCTTATTAAAAAAAATGCTCCATATACAAAACAAAGGTATATCATCATCATTATCATTTTAGCTTTTTTCCAATTAATTGGGGTCAACTACATGAATTTTGATTCTCCATTCTGCTCTATTAAAGGCCATATCTTCAGTGGAGCCATAAGTTCTCTTATCTTTTCGAACCATTTCTAACCACATCATTTTAGGCCTACCTTTTTACTTTTTTCAGTCCTTCCTCTTGAACTAACTCGTACTTCTTAGTAAGTGTTGTACTTGGTCGGCACCACGTATGGCGAGCTCCCTTAAGTCTACTCTCTCATGTTATCACCTATTAGTGCCACACATAAATTCTTTTGAATAGATTTATTTTAAATTATATTCCTTCTTGTCTTGCTACTCATCCATCTCAACATCCTCATCTCAACTACATTAATTTTATGGGTATATTGTTTTTTTTCTGCCCAACATTCCACCCTATAGAGTAAAGCTGGTCTCGTCGTTGTCTTATAGAACTTGCCCTTTAGTCTCATTGGTATGCGACGATCACACAAAATTCCAGTTGCACATCTCCACTTCGCTCAACAAGCTCTAATTTTGTGTGCGACATTTTCCTCGATCTCTCTAGTTTTTTGGATTATCAACCCAAGATATCGAAAGTATAGTATTTTTTGTACTTTCTGACCATCAATCTTAACTACTTCTTCGTCTCTATACCTATTATTATAAAACAATGGTGTATAAGTGTCAAAAATCTGTTGAGTACAATTATAAAATGCTCTATATAGTATGAGCACCCTAACATAACCCGTATAGGTTACGTTGAGAAAGGGGTGTGAATTGTTTAAATTATCATAGTTGTCCTTTTAATTATTCCATGTCTTTAAAATGAACAAGGTCAGTTTTGTCATTAGAGAGGTTATTTGTTGATAATTTACTTAAATAACAAGGGTAATTATGGAAGGGAGTACTAAGTAGTTTATTATGCAAATGCTTATGTCTTTTAATATTTCAAATATGCCTTTCTCGAGATGACAAACATACCTTTTGCCATAGAGTATAAATATCATCATGACCCTTCTTAATGACAAAAATACCCTTATTCATTTTATAGAAATAAAATTAAAAAAGGGCCTACTCGAGTAATATTAGCACTTCACTCTTTTTTAAACTTAACCTATAATGAAACAACCTTCAAAAATCATATTAGACCCATTTGTTTAACCCTAATTTTTAAATACACACTTTTGTAATCTAATGAACAATCACAAAAAAGTAAAATTTGAAAAATTTAAAAGCACACTTCAAAAGATGCTTTTTGAGCCCAATTAATATGGGTCGTCTATTTTAATGAGATGCTTAGATCTAGGATTTTAGAAGCATTTTTTTTTCTTTCCAAAATTTTTAGATAGCTTTAACATCATTAGATTAACAATGTTAGAAAAGAGAAAAATGATTTTGAATTTGTAAAGATCTAGATCTTGAAATTCACCAATTGTATAGTCAAGATTCATTGTTTGGAGGGCACTCATTTTGACCAGGGTGCAAATTGAATTTTAATTTTTTTGGTATTGATTATTGGGACAAAGGGAGTTTATGTGCAAATTTTGAGGTCATACAAATGTGTCAAATATGATTTAATATGATTTAATATGATTTTCTAGAAGTGTGGTTTCATTATATTACAATGACACAGGGACATGAAATCATTCCTATATATATATATATATATATATATATATATATATATAAGAAGAGTTTTAAAAACGGCTATAGGCGACTTTGAATTGTGTTTTGTCCCGCTACGGATATAGCATGTCCGTGACAGCTTATCAAGCGGAATTGCAACCGATGGTGCCTTGTCCATGGCGGTCTTGAAACCTTGCTGTCCGGAAAAATCGATAGGCATCGAGCCTATAGGTGAAATCATTGTAGCATTTTGCCTATCGACATTGTGTAGTGGCTTCTATACATATATATGTGTGTGTGTGTGTGTGTGCGCGTGCGTGGCGAAAATGAACAGTATTTTCGCCCATAGGCTTGGCATGT